>NC_038245.2:6089291-6389291 GCF_000004515.6 Glycine max
TCCTGCTATTATTTCACTAACATCTGAATATGTAATGAATATCGATGCAGATGCATCTACAATTCCAAGAAACCTCCCATCAAAGTTGATTTCAAGTGGGTTGTCGTAAATATCGAAACTATACTTTATCAATCCACGCAACGGATCATCTGCGTCCACATTAGTCGGCTTCGGCACATGTGCATCCTCGTTGTGTGGAATACTTTGTGGAACCTACATGGTTAATGAAAGTGGGTGAGTATTTGTACTGTAATGTCTCAATGTTTTACTTTATGTATGTCAAATCAAACATGTTACCTCATCTAATACAGCTTTCACAAGGTGTGTGGGCCAAGCTACAAATGTATCGACGGCCTGCTTCACATATTGTATTTCTGACGTGGCATAGGGGACCTCAGCCTCAGGATCAATAACTGTTTCTACACTTACCCTGACAACATCATCTGCATATGCCACTGTGTGTATGACTGAATCCCCCTCCATTATTTTCCCCATGGCCACCAACCTTAAATGAACCATAAACAAAGCAAAAATTAATGCATATAAAACAGAAACTAAACGATGAACAAAACACAAACCAAACCCAACAATTACAGCTGCAAGAAAAAACAAAAGTCCGATTAAATTGTAAGTAAGGTAATATTTCTACAAACCTTGTTGTACCATCCTTAAGCTGCACATACAGTCCCATCAATGGTATGGCATCAGCATGATGTTCTTGTGAAGCCTGGACATTGGTAACAACATTACTTCCCTGTGTGCTGACACGCGCAGCTACTTGTTGTATGTCCGGCTGAATTTGGAGTAGCTCTGGGGATCCTTTATTTGACAACTCTTTTTTAATAGCCTCTTTCAATGCATTGGTCATTATTTCCAAGCTCCTCTTATTTTCCTCTTCTAGCTGAGTCCTCAATTCTTCCTTAATTTGAGTCCTCAATTCTTCCCTAATCTGCCCAGTCATGTCTTCCCTAAGCCTTGCAACAACTTCATCTAGTTGTTGTTGGCTGATGGATGTGGATGAGCTGCTGCATGTCCTTGATGCCCTTCCGTAGTACTGAGTAATAGTGACACCTGAGCCTGCTGCCCGAACGCGACCCCCATGCTCAGGTCGGCCAATCGCAGTGTTCAGAATGTCTTGCCGACCATGGGGTACAAACGAGCCCTGCGTTACCTGCTCTTCTAAGGAGTCCTACACAAAACAAGTGACACAAAAATACACCACGTGCAGTCATTGTTCTACTCAAAATACTTAAACATATGAACATTGCAACATATTGGTGAACCTACTATTTTATCTGCAATTTCCTGTGCGGACTCAGATGTCATATTGCCAACAGCCCTGGTCCGAGCAACCTTCCACTTAACATGTCTTTTTATTGGAGATGGGGTTCATCAAGGCTTGCTGCATTTTCACTCAACAATGCTTCCTCTTGTATCCTTTTTCGTTTCTGGTCTAACAATTTCTTCTCCAGCAAATCATATCCCCCACGTGAAAGTACGTGGGGGCAGTCATTGTGTTTTTGAATTGATTGTGCTCGTTTCCTAATACCCTGTAATGTGACATACATAATTGCGGAGATTTTTTCCAAATTTAAATAATCAAATTGGTAAACAAATATTCATTTTAAGTTACCATAAACAGATTCAACTAACCTCCCAGTTAGGTGTGAGCCGGGTTTCTTCAAATTGTTTCCATGCTTCAGGATCTAGTCCATATTTTGTCACAACATCCTGTGTTTGTTGACCTTCACTCTTAGCAAACACAAATTTGCTAGTCAATGTGGACTTAAATTGCCGCCATCTCGTCGCTACTGTTGACATAACCTTCGTCTTCACCTTCGTAGCTTCTCCGATATCAAACTTTGCCTACATAAATACATTAGTCAAAATAAAGGGTTAAAGGCAGCCAGATTAACAAGTAGTCAATGATAATGTTCTGCCACAATACACCCAGTAAAGCAAAAGCATGCAATCAGCATATAATGTAAGTTTAGCATGCAATGACAGCCTTCAAATTTAACATCCAAATTGAAGAAATAATAAATGTAATAAAAAATTTTGTTAAACTGATAACAGTTATTGCCTTAAAGTATGAATTCCTATCAAAACTTGTTTTCATGGTTTGTTAAGAACATGGTTCAGCCTTCGCACAAACTGTCAAAACTTTAGCCAATATGATATATGACAAATGACTAGGAAGAAAATTTATCTTTTTTAATGTCTGATTTACAAGCGATTAGCACGGCAAGACCGACGAACATCAAGGGATTTTATACCTACATTCATATCTAACTTTCCCATTTGAAGATCGTGCTTTTTAAAACAAGTCCGCTTATTAGGCAGCGAAACAAAAATATCATTCAAGTCATACACCATATACTCAAATAGCAAGTAAATAGATGATTCAACAACATATTGTCCAACACTTTAACTCTATATGATATAAATGTATGAAGCTGTAATAAATGAAAATATCATTTGCAAGGGATGAAAGAATGTTGACAAGAGTAAGAGCCAAAAGAAATAACAAAATTTTTCAAAGCTTAATCGTAAAAGTCAAAGCTAAACAAGATTCAACCAATTTAGACTCCAATTAACTCTTATTTCTATTAATTTGAACATAAATTGAACAAGTAATGGTATATGTAAACTGAAATTGTCATAACAGAATTTGTCTTTTGTCATTTCAGACTATCAGCAACTCGTTATTGTTGTTCCCTAATTACTACCACCAAATCCTTGCAGCATTTCCATTTCATTGACACGAGTGCAGGGCTTCAGAACTTCAAACCAAGTCTTTTAGGTACGTGGGACTGACAATCCTCTTTTTAGTTTTACTCACTAATTGCACCTCTTTGTTTGGTTGGTGTTCCCCTGTTGTTGATACTGTAGCATCTTCTTGTTGACTTGCTATGTTATCCCCTGTATTTCATGAGCAGTCACTTGCCATATTCTATAGTTAGTTTTAATGATTGACTGCATTATAAAAAACTAGAAAGCAACTGTGTGTCTTTGAAAAGGAGATGAATTAATGAATACATTGTGATCTTGTTTCAATTCTTTTGTGGACATATTGCAGTAGAGGTGTTCAATAGTCTACTAATATTGCACAAACTGGTTTAAGTCAGCATGCTTAAATTTGCCCTGGGGTTTGTATGTGGTGTGGTGGATCGGCTGGTTTTATGTATTCAATTGGTGGGTCCTAGGCTTTTTTGCTTACTCTGAGTTTCATTTACCAAATTAGTGCATTGCATATAGTTTGATCCATATGTAGCTTTTCTAAAGTGGCTAAATAAATCTAATTTTATCTTTGATTCTGTTGTAATGTGTGTTAATTTGGTATTTCCAGCTGATGGTGGCATAATATTGTTTCAGCATATTAAATAATTGTAGACAGAAATTATTGAAAGATATGAATGAATTGGGATATGTTGCCCTTGGGGCAAATGATTTGAAAAGGAAACTTTACAAACTACTATACTAATGGAAAATAAAAAAATTTGAACCATAACAGGGCATAACAGGGTATCTAACAATACACCCAAGCACATCGGGGCTGTACTTAAATTTGCTTCAAACCCACCCAACTTCAGAATTATTAAAATCCATACAATATAAAGCGCTTTACAGTTATTCCTATTTATATGCAGTTGCTGGTCTACAATTCATAACCAAAACCCATCCTTAATGGGCTTAATTAGTTGCAGGTGCAGTCTCCTTCTTTTCCTACATGACGAACTAATGCCACTAAGTAACTAACTATTCCACTATGGGTTATCTAACAGAATATCACTATGGTCTGTATCTAAACAAATCTCTACTAATGTGTGCACTGCCAAACTAATTGCATTACATTTCTGTCTATCTAGAATAGCATCCTAGATATGAAAATAGATAATACTAGACATAGCACTGGCAGAACATAAAAAAAATAGTGCTTTTTAGGCCCTTGATCTAATCCCCTCCAACCATGGTATTTGGAGACCAAAATCCTGTTCCAAAGCTGATGATGCTGGTGGAACAACATCCATTTCCATTTGAATAAGAGAGACTTGTTTAGTTGTTATTCGTTATGGTTCGAGTAATAATAACGATAACAATTCAGCCTGAATTGTTTGATATTGATTTTCTTTCTTGCAGAAAACAAAGAGGGGAACGAGCAACAATTTGAAGGTTGTACATTCAGGAACTAAAGAATTCAAAATAGCTAGTAATAAGAGGGATTTGTTTTTGGGATTTTCTGAGCACCAAGAGGGGCTACGCAAGAAGCTTGCACTTGAGGAGGGAAGCATATTTGCAGCTAATGAACAACTTTCTTAACTATTTGTCATGCAGATTTGACTGTTTATTTTGCTAATATGTAAATATAAATAGTATAAGGCTATGGCTTATGGACATGGTCTTTTTTACCCCTAACAATCTTAGAAGTAAATATAGACCATGTTTTACGCCATAGCCTTATACTATTGTGATTTACATATTAACAAAAAGAAACAGCAAAAGTCTGAAAGGACAAATAGTTAACAAAGTTGTTCATTAGCTGCAAATTTCCTTCCCTCCTCAAGTGCAAGCTTCTTGCGTAGCCCCTCTTAATGCTCAGAAAATCCCAAAAACAAATCCCTCTTATGGCAAGCTGCTAATGCCTATGAATCTATGTTGAGGCAAAAGGCTAGAGTGAAATGGTTAAAGGAAGGGGACAGAAATTCAGCTTACTTCCACAAGCTGATAAATCATAGAAGAAGACATAATGGTATTCAAGGATTGATCATTGATGGGAATGGGTTCAGGACCCTAGTAGGGTTAAATTTGAGGCTTTCAATCATTTTAAAGAAAGATTTTCTGAGCAGAATTTCAATAGACCAACCATGGATGGTGTGCAGCTACCTTCCATTGGTCAAAGTGAGAATGAAGCCCTTGTGTCTAGATTTTCTGATGCTGAAATAACCTCAGCTGTGTGGGACTGTGATGGTGATAAAAGTCCGGGCCCGGACGGGCTTAATTTCAATTTTATCAAGAAGTTTTGGAAGACTTTGAAGCCTGACTTTATGCGTTTCATGGATGAGTTTTATTATAATGCTTCTTTCCCAAAAGGAAGCAATGCCTCATTCATAGCTCTTATTCCCAAGATCAAGGATCCCCAAGCTTTTAACGATTATAGGCCAATTTCTCTTATAGGCTGTGTCTACAAAGTTGTATCCAAGGTCTTGGCTAATAGATTAGCCCTTATTCTACCTCAGCTGATTGATGAAAGGCAAACAGCCTTTATGAAAGGAAGGCATATTTTGCATGGAGTGTTGATAGCTAATGAGGTTATAGCTGAAGCTAAATCAAAAAATAAACCTTGCATGTTCTTCAAGGTTGATTTTGAAAAAGCTTACGACTCGGTCTCTTGGGGCTTTCTTAATTACATGATGTTAAGGATGGGTTTTTGTGAAAGGTGGAGAAAGTGGATCCATGGTTGCCTTGCTACTGCATCAGTTTCCATTTTAATTAATGGAAGTCCCACCTCGGAGTTTGCACCCAAGAGAGGTTTAAGGCAGGGTGACCCCCTTGCCCCCCTCCTTTTTAATTTGGTGGCAGAAGGGCTTACAGGTTTAATGAGGACAGCTATATCCAAAAATCTGTACAGCAGTTATGAAGTTGGAAGTTTGAAGGAAGATATAAATATTCTGCAATATGCAGATGACACTCTATTCTTTGGTAATGCTCTTTCAGCCAATGTCAGAGTTCTAAAGTCTATCCTATCATGTTTTGAGTTGGCTTCTGGACTCAAGATTAATTATTCAAAAAGTCAGTTTGGATGCTTTGGAAAATCTGAGGAGTGGTGTAGAGATGCGGCTCTTTTTCTTAACTGCAGGCAGATGGATATTCCTTTCTTATATCTAGGAATTCCAGTGGGGTCTAGTCCAAAAAGTGGGAGTGTTTGGCAGCCTATCATCAACAAATTTCAGACCAAGCTGGCATCTTGGAAGCACAGATGCCTTTCTATGGGGGCAGCATTACCATTATCAACTCTGTTTTGACAGCAATGCCTATTTATTTGTTGTCTTTCTACAGAATTCCCAAAAAAGTTGCTCAAAAAATAGTAGCTATCCAAAGAAACTTCCTTTGGGGCGGCGACAATGACACTTCTAAGATCCCTTGGGTTAAATGGGATACAGTCTGTTTATCAAAAGCCAGAGGCGGATTGGGTATTAAAGATTTGAACAAGTTCAATGAAGCCTTACTAGGCAAATGGGGTTGGCAGGTGGCAAATAATCCCCATCAGCTTTGGGCAAGAACTTTAGTGTCTATATATGGGGGATGGCAGGCCTTATTACATGGTAGAGGTAGTGTTGACAATTCTCCTTGGTGGAAGGATTTAAAATCGATCTTCCAGCAGCAACATCAGAATAGTTTGGCCAATAACTTGAGGTGGAAGGTGGGCAATGGGACCAGAATCCAGTTTTGGAAAGACAAATGGAGGGAAGATGATATAACCCTTAAAGACAAATACCCTGTTTTATATCAGGTGAGTCAGCAACAGGACCTCACTATCAATTTAATGGGTCAGAATATTGACAATGGGTGGGATTGGAAGTTTCAATGGAGGAGAAATTTCTTCGATCATGAAATTGATACGGTGGCAGCTTTCATGGATGAGATTGATGGGGCTCAGATTCACTCTTCTAGAATGGATTATCTCACTTGGAGGGCTGAACCTAGTGGATCCTATTCCACAAAGTCAGCATACAATTTCCTCATGGAAGACGGCGGATCAGATTATGAAGATAATGCTTCCAGGTTTATGTGGAATTTGAAAATTCCTCCAAGAGCAGCCGCTTTCTCTTGGAGAATCTTTAAAGATAGATTGCCTACTAAGGCTAATTTAAGAAGGAGGCAGGTGTGCCTTCCATCATATTCCTGTCCTTTATGTGATGGAGAGGAGGAAACTATTGGTCATGTCATGTTTGATTGCACAAGAACTAGATGCCTTTGGTGGGAGATTTTGAGATGGGCTGACAGAGTGGGTCCCTTCACCATTGATCCTAAAGATCACTTCACCCAATTCTCAAGATGGAGTAGCAAAAGATGTATAGACAATAGATGGGCAGTGCTTTGGATAGCTCTATCCATGACTATTTGGAAACATAGAAATTCAATGGTTTTTAATAACCAGAATTTCAACTCCGAAAAAGTCATGGATGAAGCTTTATTCCATTCTTGGGCCTGGTTAAAATGTATGGACAAAGATTTCCATATCCATTTTAATCAATGGTCCACTAGTTTGAGGGAGGAGCTGTCTTAGGGATTGATTTTTTGTTTCAGATAACGTTATCTTGTATTTTTCAGATGGGTTAGGCAATTTTGCCTTGTACTCTTTTTCCTGTATGCAGTACTCCTAGTACTACAATATATATAAAATTATATATAGATTTTTGCTGTGCAAAAAAAAAAAGAAACTTAATGACAGAAATGACAGTTAACAGTTACAAAGTAGGAAACATATCATAACAGGGGAGTTCATGTCCACCTCAAATGCAATAAACAATGAAACTATAACTGATAGAACGAACGCAGGCAGAAGGTACCTTAGATTGAACAACACACGATGCTGGCCTCTGTGTTCTGCTGGCAGGAATGACGACCTGCGATTAAATTAGGGGTCTTTGGTCTGGTCATTTGACAGATAGTATAGATTAGGGTTATATATATATATATATATATATATATATATATATATATATAACTATTAATTTAATCAAGGGACGAAATTAAGGTTTAAGGATGAGAACCTGCAGAAAATCACGGTGCTGCGTGTGACTTAGCGAGTTAGGGTGTTGCAACTGGAGGATAAAAAGCACAAATTGAGGACCAGAGAGAGCTCAGAGCTGTTCCAATGTTGTTGAAGACAAGATGTTTAGAAATTTTTTTGTTTTAATTTAGATCATTAAAATTCAAAAAGGGGTAAAAAATAATAGAAAAAACATTGTGGCAAATAATAGCCGCCAATAAATGCTAAGACCAAATAAACCACAACTGTATGCTTTGTGACGTTTATAGCCAATCAGTATTTTAATTTTTAAACCGCCGCAATGTATATATTGTGTTGGGATAAAACACAACAATCCATTTTATCCCACAAAATAATGGCCATACCATAAAAAAAACAGAAAGAACTATTTATCACTTTATCTTTATCATGAAAATTTAATTGATTTTTTTCACCATCAATCTAATCCAAACACACTAGTAAGTTGAATTCCAAAGAATTCCTATGGGGGGGAAAACCAGATAGTAGGAAGATTGCTTGGATTTCTTGGAGCCAGTGCTGCTCTCCTAAGCATATGGGAGGGTTGGGGATTAGAGATCTTCCAAGTCTTAACAAGGCTCTGTTGTTTAAATGGAAGTGGCTGATGTTCCACCAACCAGACCAGCTTTGGACCAGAATTCTGATCTCTATGTACAATGGCTGGAGGGGATTGGAGTATGGTCCTCGAAAGCAGTATTTCTCTACTTGGTGGGCTGATTTAAGGGCCATCTTTCAACAGCAAAATGTGGTCAGTGCTGATAATCAAATCAGGTGGAAGCTGGGGAGAGGTGACAAATTCCTCTTTTGGGAAGATCCTTGGGGTGATGAAGGAGTTCCTCTAAAGGATCAATTCCATGAGTTATTCAGTATTTCTTCCCAAAGAGATTTAAGGGTGGCAGAGGTGGGATCCTGGACAGAGAATGGATGGGTCTGGAATATGGTTTGGAGAAGACACTTGTTTGATAATGAGGTGCAGCTAGCCTCTATTTTCATTGATCACATCCACCAAATCAGAGTTAACAACAATCTCAATGATACCTGGGTTTGGGGAGCTGAATCCTCTGGGATTTTGTCAACTAAATTTGGTTATCAAGTTATTAAATCTGAGATGGTACATTCAAGGTCTGTACCTGGGATTCAAGAAACTTTGGGAGATCAAACTTCCTCCTAAAGCCCTTTCTTTTGTTTGGAGGTTATTATGGGACAGACTTCCCACGAAGGACAACTTGATCAAGAGGCAGATTCAGGTAGATAATGATTTATGTCCCTTCTGTCACAATCAACCCGAATCCGCATCCCATCTATTTTTCACCTGTGGCAAAACTATGGCTATATGGTGGGAATACCTTTCTTGGGTAAAGGAAGACAAGGTGTTTCACTGTAGGCCTTTGGATAATTTTATCCAGCACTACTCCTCAGCAACTTCAAAGGTTTCTAACACAAGAAGGACAATGTGGTGGATAGCAGCTACAGTATAAATTTGGAGGCTCAGAAATGCTATCATTTTTCAGAATCAAACTTTTGATCTCAATAGGCTGACAGATAGCACTTTATGCTAACTAGGATTCTAAATTTTGGGAAACTATTCAAGATTACGAATTTTATGTTATTCCTGGAGTGGATATTACTGTCCTACTTTTCTCTATTTAAGACAACAACCTTATTTCTTAAGGATTGAATTTTGATTTGACTTTAAATGCAGGACCTATCAAACTTTTACAATGGGTTTGGTATACATCAATGAAAATGGATGAAAGTGTGAGGAATGAAAAGAGATGAAAGAGAGTAATGTATACTATTCTCTGAGTGGCTGTCATTTGTTTCTAAAAGGAAACAGCATACTGACTCAATAATTATAATATAACTACAAAAAACAAAAAAAAACATTTGCATTTGGATATACTTATTAGTATAAATATGATAATCTGCTCCTAAATACACCATAATGATCTGATATCCTACTGTGGGTCGTGTTGAAACATTCAAATAGGATCTAAGTCAAAATGATTTTACAAAAAGAATCCCTTTGCAGAGGGAGCCACAAATTGTAACGCAGCAACTACAGAATCTACAGAAACACCAAAGATACACCAACTTACCAACCAATAACACCCCATAAGAATTTTTTTTTTAATCATTTGTAAACGCACAATCAAAATTAATAATCAAAAAGTACCTTGTGCCAGCAATAGATGCAGAAGGTGGTTCAGTCCTTATGGTCTTCAATTTAACCTTGTTGAGTAAGTCTTCCAATTGATCTAAGTTCCTCTGAAAAATGTAACAAAAATAATTCAAACCCAAAGTACACAACGCAAATAATTATCCAACTCGAATAGCAGTTATTGGACTCTTAGTTTGAGCTGTGTGCTTAATTACTCCAATTTGCTGACTATGTAAATGAGTGAAAAACCTGTATACATTGTTGATCCGATAACCAAGTAACACATGTTTCCACAAAGAAAATAAAAGCGAAGCTAACTTTTTCTGACTAAGTAGAGAAATGCCAAAACAACACATAAAAAATGGAAATACTTATAAAATCAATGATTTTAAACTGCATTAACTGCACTTTTACACGTAAACAAGAAAAAGAAAAAGAAAAAACACATGGTCAACAAAAAAAAAAACAAAAAACAGGTTAGGATGTTACCTCTTATAATCTAACCACGTTCGGATGCTTCAGCAGCTTCAAGGTGGATATTTCCCTCTTTATCTGCTATGAAAAAATGAAGATGAGAAAACTGATCTTATGTATTAATTTGAATCATAAATTATAAGCAAAGAGAGGTAAAGAAACAAACAAACATAAATTTTGCACAAAAATTGCCAAACAAAACCCAATTACACTGTAAGAGTTTTTAACACCCAAATTTCCAGAACATTTTGGCACATTTGATTCATGCTTCTCATTTGATTCATGCTTCGCATATGTAATAATGGAAGAAAATAATCGAAACCACAATTGCATATGTAATAAATCCAACAACCTATGCTCGAAGTGCACCAATCTAGATAACAAAAACGCGAAACCAAAACAACCAACAACATCAACTTCGTTAGTACTCTGACTTAACTAAACCCTTTGGGCCTTCAAATCCTTTTCGCATATTCAACGATGACATTGTTAGGGCAACTCAAGAAGTCGATATCACATTTTTAAAGTTCTTATATTATGGAACAGACTAAAACTATATTATGAAACAGAACTCAAAACTCAAAAACTTCGACATGCTTACCTTCACACAAGCAAGGTCACGACACCACTCCAAAGGGCACGAGATCGGATATGTGGTGGTGGTCAGAACAATGGCTAGGGTTTTTGTTCTTGGTGGTCGAAAAGGCAATGTGACGGTGGGCACGACGGAGTCGTCGCTGGGATGACTTCAGGCAACAGAGCGCTCAGGTATTAGGGTTTTGGTATAGCTTTTTCGAGGACGCGAGAGTGTTGAATCATCGTGAAACAAGGAGTATTTAAAGAACAAAATTAAAGACGGTGCACACGTAACACCGTCTTTGTCTCTGACCACAACTACGACGGTGTCTTCAAACACACCGTCTTAGATTAGTTCCACCAAAGCTACAAACGCGGCGTTTAAGTGAAACGTCGTCGTATACGAAAGGCGCCGTATATAAAACTTATATATTTACGGAAATGCCACCGTGTGCATTACTACGTCGGGTAATGTATGACCGACGTAGAATGTGCGTCGTAAAATACAATATTTCTAGTAGTGATTTGAACATTCAAATTTTATATTTATTTTATTTTTTTGAATTCATTTTTTTTTGTGAATATTCAGATTTTAATGGATATATTAAATGAAATTAATTACATTTGATTTCAATGGATATTTATAATTATGATAAGTTAATTACTTGGAATCAATCTCACGATTTCAAAATGCAATCAATTTCATTTTAATTTTGTAAATTCATATTAACATATTAGTAATTATTATAATTGATTAATTGATTCATATGTTAATAGATTAATACATTTAATTATAGTAACTATAATTATAATTATATCTAAACGAAATAGAATTTCACAACTGATTATATATGTTCATTGATAACAAATCAAGCCATTAAATCTTAAAATGATTTTTTCCTATCATAATAAATAAAAATAATAATCATTTTTATCAATTATTTTGTAACATGTGCATAAATACAAATATTTAAACCATAATCACTCGATCAATAATAATAATATTTCTCCATTTCTATAAATTTGGATTTTAAGGCGAAAATTCACACAATACTCTTTTTCTCTCTTCAATTCCATTTTAATGCTTCTTTCTTCTCTTCTTTTTCATCCTGCTTGTCAACTCTACGATATGTTATATTTCATACTCCTATTATTTTCAATTTCATTTTTATTACTTTCTTTTGAAATAACTATTTATTGACACTTTTTATTTCTTTTATTTTATTCAGTTTCATTAGAGAAAATGTATTGACATTTTTATTCTTTTCCTACGGTAAGTTTTTTATTTTATTTTTGTTTTTCAATTTTATTTGAATGTTTTTTTACACAATTTGTTTAGTATTTAAAATTTCTTTGTTAATATTATTTTTCTTTCTCTCATGATACGTGTCCATATCATGAGAGAAAGGATGTCTGCAATATTGAGACTCTTGCAAGGAGTGCAAATATCTGAAATTTATTCAGGAACTTTCCTCTTCCAATTTGAAAATCATGTTGATATCCAAAATTTATATATATATATAAGGAGAGATTCATTTGCTCAAAAAAAATAATTTTTTTAAAATTACTTCTCATCTTTATTATTTATTTTTTTAAAATTCAATAGTTGTGAGATGAAAAAATAATGTGAAAAGAGTTATTTTTGGAATAAAGATCGAGATTCTTTCTCTTTTTGTGGAAATGTTATAATATGGGTCATATCTTGTCAACCAATATCTATGAAAATGTTATATATTTGAAGATAAAATAAAAATTAATTTCCTAATTTTGCTTTCTCACAAATTTATAGTTATCTATTGTGTTGATTGATTATTGTGACAAATGTTTGGTTGTGGATGATGCCAAAAGGTTATTGTAGAAACTAGAAATTATTGTGTTTAATTGTGTTTGTGTATTATCTTGACATGTGACATGGAGACTTTAAGGTGATGATCCTTTCTATTTTTTCTTGATTTTGATAGTAAATTTTATTATTTAATTTTTATGATTTTATAAATTTTACTATTTATTTTTTTTCCGTAAATTTTATCATTCAACTTTTATCATTTAATGAATTTTATCATTCAACTTTTCTTTTTGTGAATTTTATTATCAAACTTGGTTTAAATACATTTTTTATCCCTACAATTTAACGGTTTTTTCATTTTCTGCAATTTTTTTCTTTGTTATAGTTTTTGTAAAATGTATTTATCTTATTTTTCGTCCTTAAAGTCCTTTATACAACATTTTAACATTTAAAAAAATACTTTTAATAGTGAAAAAATGTTGTCTATCTAAAGATTTAAGGATGAAAAACAAAATAAATACATTTTATAAGGATTAAAATATTTTTTTTACAGAGATGAAAATTAAAATAACGCTAAATTACAGGAAAAAAAATATATTTAAGCCATTAAACTTTCACTATTTTGCAAATTATACCACCAAAATTTTCAACTTTTGGACATTTTACCATTACATTTGTATCAAAACAACATATTTTATTCACAAAAAAAATGATGTAGTTGTTTTTCTTTAACAATTTTTTGTGACATATGAGTGATGATAAAATGTACAAAAATTTAAAAAATTAGATGGTAAAATTTACAAAAATAAAAATTGAATGATAAAATTTGTAAAATTATGAAAGTTGAAAAATAAAATTTGCAATTAAGTTTTTCTTCTTGTTCTTCTTTTGTATAAGGCAATTTGTTTGAGCTAGCTAAACAAAATTATTATGAAGTATAGTTTTTTTTTAATATTTAACATAGTTGTATCTCCAAAATTCGAACTTAAGAATTATAAAATAAGCTAAAATATTCAATATAGTAGATTTACGTGCTCTCAGTGACAGCGAGGATTGCTTAATATATATAGTATAGATAGATAAATTATGAATAAGAATTAAATTAAATCATAAATCTTTAAAATGAAAAAAATTTCTCAAAAGTTTTAGTTTTTTTGAGTAAAAATGCATGTTTCTTAAAATTAATTGAATCTACATTCAATTATTTTAATAATAATTGTAATATTAAATATAACTATTTAAAAATTTTACTTTTTAAAAATCTAAAAAATTATTTTATTTAATAAAATTTTATCTCAATAATGACTTACTTATATTTTTAAGAACTTTTCTCAAAAAGTGTTTGGTCTAGCTCTTAATTTTATGGAGAAAAAAAAAGTTGGGTCAAATTAGTATCAACAACAAATATTAGCACAAAATTTGCATACCTTGAAAGTTTCTTGATTTGCCTCCTTGGTCTCCTAACTAACTACTTTCTGTTTCAAGCCAATGAAATAAATAAAAAGAGACATGCAGCCACCATTCTCTTACTCTAGCTCCCTCTCTTGTTGGTGTTGCCTTCGAACGTTTGCTTTTCTCGTAAGCATTAACTCTTCCTTTGTATTCTGTGTTCAAATTTGTAATATGTATTCTCAAAATATATGCCAATTGTATTATTTTTTTCATGGCCAAATGTTAGTTTGTTAAAATGTTAGTTTTGTTAGCAAAGGGAATCGAACCATGACCTTGTTTTTTTTTTTTGTTTCTTTTTCCCTTAAGCATCCAACCAATCTTAATATTTCCTTCAATTGTATCACTTTTCTCTTCTCGAATTTGTAAATTTTGGGTTTGGTTAATTTTGCAGTTAGAAACATTGTGTAATCTTCTGTTAATGGGTTTCAATCAAAGATCTGATTTTTCTTATTTTTATTACTGAATGCTGATATTGTAATCCATGTTATGCATATAAGCATGGCAGTGACATTGTACGACCTTAGCTCTGCCTCTGGGTTGAAGAAGCTTGATCAGTACCTTCTCCCACGCAGTTATATCACTGGATATGTATATGTCACTAGCTTCTTTTTTTTTTTTGAATTCTTGTTTCTTATGTATTGTCTCCCTTTGCATGTGTTTTTTTAGGTACCAAGCTTCAAAGGATGATCTCACTGTTATTCAGCATTGCCAACTGCTCCATCACATGAATATGTGAATGTGTCCAGGTGGTACAAGCACATTGATGCCTTGTTGAGAATATCGTAAGTTCGCTCGCTTCCCATGACTTACATGCCAATTTAATGAATAATCAAACATAATGTGATGGTTCATGCATGTTGGTGTGTTATGCAATTGTTTTCTGCTTCTGTATTGCTGAGTTAGGATGATGATTTGGTAATCTGAGTGACTCAGTTATATTTTTCATCATGAATACTTTACAGTTTGTTATCTTTTATACTAATTTTGTGTCTGCACTCTATAGTGGTGTTTCTGGTGAGGGATCTCTTGTTGCAGCTCCCCCAACTGCAGACACAAAGGCAAGTATTTTCCCAATGATAAAATGTGGTTGATTAATTTCTTGTTTCCTTTTCACATTATGTGCCTTAACTCATGGTTGGTTCATCTTTGTCATTTACTCATTGTATTGTCTTTGAACTTTATACTGCCCCTCCCCTGACTATACATACCACTTTGTGAGGGCATTGATTTTGTGCTGATTCCATTCTCAACAGCTGGAAAGTCATCTGTTATGTTGGATGTGAAACCTTGGGATGATGAAACTGACATGAAGAAGCTCGAGGAAGCAGTAAGATCTATTGAGATGGAAGGGTTGCTTTTTGGTGCATGTATGTTCTTATTGGCATTTTGTATATGTTTTGAACTTTTCCAACTGTTTTCATTTTGATCAATTTCATAAAATACTTGAATTATAAGATTCAATATACTGTAATTTGTAAATGTTTAAAATGCTGTTCACTAGTCTTTGACTCCTTTACCATCATGTTTGCATTGCTTAGCCGTTTTTTCTTTTCGCGATTCTGATTTTGGTTTTTATTTGTGTCGTGGCCAAACTTGTTCCTGTCCGGTACGGTATCAAGAAACTGCAGTTTCTGTCGACGATCGTATTGAGGAACGTCTCACAGTCGAGCCCATCAATGAATATGTCCAATAAAATTTGTAAGCATTTTTAGTGGCTTTTTTTCTCCTAGTAATTCCAAAGGGTTGGTTTTGTATTTGGTGATAACACGCATGCATATCTTTGTTATATGGTTTTACATCTTGTTCTAATGCTATTTCATAACCTTTGTAGCAGAATTTACAATCGTGGGACTTGGAGATCAAGGCAACCAGAGGAATTGCAAATTTTAGAAAGTGTGTTCTAGGGGAACTACTCTGAATTGAGAATTTTTGTTATTAGAAACCTACTTGTTATTGCTTTTATATATTAACAATAATGAGTGTCTCCACCTATGGTTTAGCTCTTCAATTTCTAAATTTTTTATTTATGCTATGATTTAGCCCATTTTATATTTAGCCAGGATTTGCAGATGATGTGCTGACTTGATTTATGCTATGCTTCACGGCAAATGGGATACATGCTTTAAGAAATGAAAATGTTAAAAAAAAATTGTAGAACGTGCCCTTGTAGCTTAGTTATTGATGGATGAATGAGAAATGTGATGCTTCAAAATTCAACTGGATAAAAGAAGTTCCCAAAGGTCCAAAGAAATAAAAAAGTTGCCAAAGATAAAATTAAGTGTCGTCTTGACCTTCTTATCGTCAAAACCATATAACTCAGCAGCCAGAAAGTATCAGTAGTAACTCTAAATTACAAACAGCAGAAAGCATAGTAAAGATCAAGCAAACATTGTTTTTAAAGCTAGAACTAGAACACGTAGAGTCTTAATTTTCAGCTTCAAATGATTGCAGAAGACACCTTTTGCAAATCTCAAGTTGATTTTTACAAAGAGGGAGGACAATAAACTGGCTGATTTGTTAGCCAATCTTACTTTTATTTATAGTAACATGTGGTGGATTAAGGATATTCCCTATCAAGCACTTCTAATAGCTAATGCTGATGTACAATTCTTTATCCGAATAAAATTTCTAGCTTTTACCCTAAAAAAAATATTGCACTATATATAACAGAATGCATATGTAACATGTGCAATAATTTCTTCTCAATTTTTTGAGAAAAAAAATATTTCTAAAAATACTTGTGTTCCCAAACAGACCTGGCTGGAAAATGCACTAGATGTCATTGCTAATGAAACGAAATGCATGCTTTTGGTTATTAAACAGTTTGATCAACGTGCTTCACAGTTGCTATTGCCACACAGAAGTCTTGGCTGCTGAATTATTGCACATGCCAAGGCCAATATCATAGTTTGGTATGTGCTAGGAGAAGATTGGACTATATAGCCACCCTAGGTAGCTTCTTGTATACAATCAAAAGATCCTTTACAGTAAAAATAAAATGCAAGGATCGAATGATCTTATTAGGTATAAAAAGTTATTTATTCTGTAATAAGAAAATAAAATTATAACTACAGCTCCGTATGAAGGTTTAATTTTGATGGGAACTTCCCACAATCCCCGTTGCCACTGAAAAATTCTTTCACACCTAAAATCTGGTCTATATTCTATTGATCACCTGTATCTTCTTAGCATCTTAGTCCCCACAATAATTTGTTGTTAGGCCTAATTAAACTTAAAACTTTGGAATTACATCCCATCTAGAGTAAAAAAATGTTTATCATTCATTAAGTTTTTTGTACTATTGAGTGATTGAGATTATTTTAAATAAGAAAGAATGCATAACTTTGTTTTTAGAAAACTTTTTTTTATCTAATATCTACATATAGGTATCTCTTATAGAAGGCAATAAATTATATAGTAGTTAGCATCCATGAGTTAGAATGTTCATTATATGTTATATTTATTTAAAAAAATTTATTTAATTGCAATGAGTTTCATATTATGCACTCAACCTTATAAGCATGCATCACTATATATAGGTATCCCTATAAGCACTAAACCTACATCCTATATATACACGATAAAGTTTTTTAATTTCTATACATAAAATTTTCTAGTTAATTTTTTGTCTTGCATTCATAAGCTTGGCTTGCACACTTGGACTTGTATATATCATCACACGTGAAAAATGGACAATTATTATTACATATGAAAGTCCAATTTTTGAGGAAAACAACACATTCTTGGAGAATCGGTTTGCTTAATTTGAAACTGATGTTGCTGTCATCCACATATAGTGAAAGCAAATCACACGTATTTAATTAGCGTGGTCCAGAACCTAAATTTTGTTTGACATTCGATGTTATGATAAATATATGCATGTGTGCCTGCAATGTAAAAGCTCCTTAGCATTCTCATCCATTCTCCTTTTCATTTCACTTAAGTCAAGAACTGTGACATGAATGCACCTTGCCCAAGGCAAACTCAGATCCACATTAAGGGAAAGCGATACATCATGTGAAAGCCATTTATAGGCTAATGTTATAGAAAGTAGGGCTGTTTTTCTTATTTTAATTTGCCCAATTTCTCTCTGTGATGCTGCATGTATAATATATAACTTATATGCTGTGAATATATATATATATATATATATATATATATATATATATATATATATATATATATATATATATATATCTTATGCAGATATGTTTTTTTTTTATATAAAAAACATACAATAGTTAACAATTTTACTATAAATAACAATCTATCTAGCTATGATTAAATGTTGGTGTGAAAAAAAAAATATTATCAATGCATTCTAATTAAATTCTTGATGCATTAATTCCTTCTTTCTTTGTTAATTGAGGTGAGAAAAGGGAGAAAGGAAATCATGGTTTCTCATCTCACTTTTGAACCACCAACAAATGGTTAATCCAATTGGTAATGGGCTTTTGGGTTCCTTAAGCAGCCAGGATTTTAAATCCTGGCTTTTGTCTATGAAAAAAACTTAGTTAGGGACAACTTACTTTTGAGTACCTTTAGATTTCCCAATAATCTCAATGAGTAATGAGGAATACTCCTTGTAATCATATCTCATTTTTTAAGTTTTATTTAAACATTCAAATAATTTAAAATTTAAGATCATTAATTAAATTGAATATATGTATATAGTTTTAAATATATTTTTAGTCTATAAATAATTTTGTTTAATTTTGATTTTTAAATGTATATTTTTAGTCTTTGTCTTTCATGACCCAAAATTCAGAATTTATGATTGGTCAAAAGTAGAAACATCTCTCTAATTTTAAAACCTATCATTTACCCTTTAAACAAAATTTATTTTTATCAAAATACACAGTATTGTATTGATCAAAACAAAAAATTTCAAAAGTTAAAATCGGTCTCCTTTTATAAAATAATTATATGAATTTAAAATCTAAAATTTATAATTTGTTTACAAAATTCATTTTGAAATTATTATCAACATTGTTAGATGGTTTTCAGAAGGTACTTTGATTATTTCCATAAACAATTCAACAGTAGTAAGTTTTGGTAATATTTTTTTGGTGAAAGTAAGTTTTGGTGATGAAATAAACAAAAATGGCTTTAATTAAAGAAAAGTAGCCATGTCAAGATATCGCAAGGATTACCTAATCCTTCAGAATTGGAGTCCTATATTTATATTAACATATACATTTCCATATCTAGATTCAATAATTAAAGGTTAAATTAGTTTTTTTTTCCATCTAATTTATTAGTTAGATTCAATTTGGTTCTTTAATTTTTTTTATTCAATTTAGTTTTCTAATTTTTTTTAGTTCAATTTAATAATCTAAATTTTAAAATCAATTTAATTTTTTGAGAAATATTCATTTTGTGATGGTTTAAATCACTTAGTGACAGTTTTAATCGCTACAAAAGATGATTTCTTACAATTTATATTAAAGGATTAAATTGAATCAATTAAAAAAATTAGAGGATCAAATTAAAAAAAATTAAAAAAACCAAATAAATCTAAAAAATAAATTAAAAGATTAAAAAATTAACTTAACCATAATTAAAATACATCACACCACCCAGGGCAAATTGGGCCTTGGACAAATCATGGCAAACATCAAGCTCCTAACATCACTTGAATAGGGAACTAATTATTTTTATAATCCTTCATTTTTATTAATACCAGGTTCAGAGAACTAATTATTTTTATCAGCAATAAGATAATTTGTTTAATCTCATCAAGTCATAATTTATGTAATTTATTCAAATACATGTTTCTTGAAAACAGGTTCTTAAGGTTTTTTTTTTTTAAATCACAAATATCATTACTGAAATTAATCTTATTTGAGTTTGGTAGGATCATTATAAGTGACAAAATTCTCCATCAAAGTATTTAACATAGTTGTATATCTCGAACTCAAACACAAAATCTCTAATTAAACTGAAATAATCTCATGTCAATTGATCCATATATTTGATGGTTAAAACTATGTTTCTTGAATACAAATTTGATTTGGGAGAGAAAGGAGAAAAATATGAGAAAAATTTAGTGCATCCCATAACCCACAATTTTTATACTCTATTTTAATTTTAAAAAAAATCAATTATATATTTTGATCCTCTAACCCAAACAAAATATTAAAGAAAAAGATTGTGATAATATAGAGGTTCAAGGTCGGGGTGGCAATGACATATATCTTGGTCATGATCATACATTGCGATGGATATTTGTTGGGAGTGCAAACTCTGGGGCACAAGGCGATTTCATGAACAGAGGTTAGGAGTCATATTTTATGGACGTGGCTTCATGGGTCTTGGCTTTTGTGGCAGTAAGATGCATACAATAGTTTTAAGTTTTGGGTCGACAATTTCCGATAAGGTTTGAAAGGAAGTCGTCGGCAAGGATGACACGGGGTACGGTTGTTGCTATGTTGTCTTGAGTGTTGTTGGCAAATTTGGATTCTGCGATGGAGGTTGAGATTTCTGGGTTTTAATTTGTTAGAGATGTTATAATGACATTAGCACATGTTGTGTTCAATGTTGCCTTAATTGGTTCTGCATACGGATTGTAGATATGAAGAACAACAACTGAACAAGATGTGGTACGGTTTGGGTTGATGGTACTCTGAAATTTCAAAGATTTCTTACATAATTGTATTTCGTGAATCGTGATATTTGCATAATTGCCATCGTCAAAATAAAGGAATGTTTTTTGGTAACATTTAAGTTTATGGTTTAAGTTTATGTTTGGTTTACTGTTTGAAATGTTATCAAGTATATTCTAATGCAGATCCATCATATGAAAACAAAATAAATGAAAAAGTAAGGATTATGATTTATTAACAAATTTTGGCTAACAAAACTGAAAATTAAACATGTACTAACTTATTCTTCATTTTCTTGATTATGTAAGATTGTTCCAATTTAGCATGAGGTTGTTTTAATTTTATCAAATAATCTCAAATTTAAGTATATAGATATGTAACTGCGTTAAATAGTGGGATAAAGAATTTTGTTTTCTATAATAATCATATTTAATTCAAATATGATTATCTAATTTATGTCTTATGATAAAATGAAATGTAATTGAGAGAAAAATTTCATTAAAAATAATCAATCAAATTTTTTGATAAAAATTAATTAGGAATAAGCAGTTGAATATTACATTTTATATTAATATTATAGGTCAAAAAAACACTTAAATCAAATATGATTACTAAAGATACAAATAGCCTTAAATAAAATATAACCCTTATAATTTATGTTTTTTATTTACCAAAATAGAAAAATATTTTACAAAACAGTAAGATCCCTAACTATTTTTTAATTTTTTTTTTCTCTTATTATTTTTCTTTCTTTCTCGTTTTCACTTTACAACTAATCATAGCATTAATAACAAAGACAAATGACGGCCTTTAATTTTATTGTGGAATATACTATCTGTAAGCTCATCCTTATCCCTTATTTTCCTTCCTTAGCCCCACGCACGTTGCAAGTTCTTCTAAATCCAAAATCATCAACTGTTTGGTGATAACACTTGTTTCCTTCTAGTAATAAAAATGATTCTTCCTTTATTTATTTATTATCCTGACAAAATACAACGGAAACAATTAGTTTTTTTTAATATAATAAAAGCATAAACATAAGTATAAATACAATAAAGTGAATAATCAATTTTGAATTATTTCAGAGAACTCAAGTATAAAAGGTTTGTTTGCCCATATTTTGGCATTTGTTTTTTACCTTCTATGTCATAACTCATAAAAACAATTAAATCAAACTTACCATAGAAAGTTAAGAAAATAAGAGACATAGAAAGCAAAACTTAAAAAAAAACAAAATACTAAAAAATGAAACTTCACATCAATTATCTACTCTTTTCCTTAGTCATTTATCATATCACAAACGTCTAGTATTTTTCTCCTAAGAAAATATATAGTGGAACTTTTCTGGTTTTGTAAATAATAACGTATAAGTTTGTAGCTTACTACTACATAATTAAGATGACGAATGATTTATTTACACAACATTGGATATTTCAGGGTACAGTTCAAATGAAAGTAGTAGTTTGAGTGAGTCCAGTGCATGTTCCTCCAGTACATAAACTATTTAAAAAACAATTACGTGGAGGGTTGATAAACAATATTTTATGTATGTCTAATATAAATTCAAACATATTTGGGAACATTATTGGAAGAAGACAAGACCAGAAAAAACATTCGATCTAAAAAACAATGGCTTTTGCTTCGGGATCGTGCATGCCCGTGTTTGAAAACGAGATACCCGGAAAAAAAACAACAAAACAATGACGTTTGGATCAAACTTGAAATCTCCAGTGTCATTTCGGAGAGATTTGTTGCTCGATGCAATTAAGGAGATTTCAGTTGTCACCTTCTTGCCTAGGCAAGGGAACTGGGCAATGGGAACACCATGGTTCCTAACTGGTGGGCATTACCTTGGGAATTGACTACACAACAACCAAGGAATCTTTGGAAAGATATGGTCATTAATCCCAAGGAGATGATACAGTAGTGAGGGTTTTTTTTTCTTCTATAATGTGGACATGTTACCAATCTCTTTAACCCCAACAAAACAAGAATGAATGGATATTCATCTTGGGTATTTTGGAATTTTGTGTCAAGTGATATAGTGATGTTTTATAAACACGTTTCGCTTAGCTAGGCAAAAACTGACAAATGGTACTGACTTTTTTTTCTTCTTTCCATCATTTTTTTATATACAAATTTTAGTATGTTAAAAGAGTAGTTTTGTTAGTGAAGAAAATTAAATTCATAACTTTTTTTTTTCTTTTTCGTTTTTCTGAAGTAACTGACTAATCAACTTCTTTTTTGGTAAAAATTGACTGATCAACTTTGATCAATTTTAATAGAATCTTCATTTTTAATTATATTTATTTTTTACCTATAAGATTTAAATTTAAAATCTTAATTAGAAAATCAAATTCACTTGGACTAACGAAAAAATTGGTAAATGGAATTGGTGACTAAACCTCTTACCTTTTTCTTGTCAACTTTAACTAGATTCTCAAACATGGGCTGGTGCACCTAGGCTAAAACGAAAATCCTGATTCAACTGACCTACTACCCTGCTACATTTTTTATTTGTTCATTAATACATAAATTTTATAAAAAATATTCTATTCTTAATAAGTTTTCACTCTTTTATATAATAAATTTATAAAATATTTAAGAATTGAATAAAGATATAACTGTAAAAAAGAGAGAGAATAAATTTTAAACTTAAATGTTTTTTAGTTCTTGTAAAAATGGTAAATATAGTCTTAGTCTGATGAAAAAACATTTTGTTGATCTTTGTCTTCCTAATTATAATTTTTTAGAAAAAATAATGTCAATTACCCCTTAATAATATGACAAGCATTTAGTCATATCATGTCTATGATCCTCGGCATGTAACATAACATGTCTATCTATATATATCAAATCATTATTAAATGATGATAAGAATCATTAATTTTTAAAAATAATTCTAAACCTCAAAAATGATAAATCAATCATATTTGTGAGAATTAAAAATATATTTTTAGTAGGAAATTGAAGTACAAACTACAAGCTGGTTAGACACGTTTCCATGACAAACACAGTTCCACGGAGTTATCCACGGACAAATGGCCCATCCCAACGTGGGAAGAGAAAGAAAAGAGGATCTAGACATAGATTATGGTACCCATCTATGTACTTCCTATCTGCTAGCAATCGACTTGTGTCCTGGGAATGGGACCATTTTTGTGTTAGACTTTGAAAAAAAATATATATGGTAAATTAAACTATTCTAAGTTTCTAACCTATTATTTACGGTTACTGATAATTGATATATATTTTAATTATGATGTTATATTTATAGGCTTTATTAATAATTAATTTTTATTAGAAAATTTGATTGATTATATTTAGTGAAATATTTTTTTATTATATTTTTTTTATCTATGAGACTTAAACCTTAAAGGAAATTGACTACTTGGATCACTTTTTGATATACTTGATATTTTTTTCTTAATTCTCTGGTTTAATAGAGAATTTTTTTTTACTAATTTAAAGTTTGGCCAAAATATATGTAAAAAGATTAATATATATATATATATATATATATATATATATATATATATATATATATATATATATATTGATTCTAAAATTATTTATATATATAACTTGAAGCTATTATTTTGTTCAATTATGTTATTAGCAAAATTTAACTTTTTAAAAAATTGAACTCTCTTCTTATTTTAAACTTCTTCCCTTTCAATAGTTTAATATATACTATAATTTAACCCATTTTAATATAAACGAGCCTCTAAGAGTGTTTCCCCCCTCTCTTTGTCGATATAACTAATTTTTATGACTTTAAACTTCCAAAGATAAATTCAGATCATTAAGTTCTAAAGCCAATGTAGTACGAGTGTTCTAAATATCTCTTCATCTTCTACAACCTGAACATTGACAATTTAATGTTCAAAATTAACTCAAGAAGAAATTAAATGTTCAAAGAAAAGAAGAAAAAAAATCTTAGGTAGTTCCTTTATATTTGCTTACTAACAAATTAAACTCATTATTCACATTGAAAGGGAAGTATATATAATCACGAGATAAGAGGATAGAACAATATAATGAAGCATATGTTCAAAGGAAGAGTTTAATGTTTTATTAAACGTTTTAATATAAGCTTAGGTATGTGACTAATTAATGACCCTATAATAGATGAATCCAAACTAAACTCTCAGCTTAATTAATCATTATTCTAAAAAAAGCTTAATTAATCTTTTACTCTAATTCTGGATGTAGAAATGAGTACAGCCAAATAAATAAGAGATATATATAGGTTTAATTTTACTTTCATACCTAAAGTATTATGGTTGTACAATTTTAGTAAGTACATTCCAATTCTGTTAGAATTGGCTAGCTCCTAAATATTTTTTCAGTTACAATTGGGTCCTTCGTTGGTGTATAATCAATTCTAACAATTTTTCATAACATGATGTGTTAAATGCATGTGATGTGGCATTGACATGTTTACCTTACACCGATTGTTTGACATGATCATCAAACACAAAAACTAATGTGACACTATCATTACATGCAAGCAAAAATGCTGGTTAGAAATTTACACAAGTATTCAAGGTGATGTTTATATCCACAAGCTCATGCTCTAATAGCAACATAACAACTACTAAAACACTTACTTGTTTGATAAAAATAAAGTAAATAAATTTTTCACTCTAATCTTGTAAATTCATTTTCTTAATAAAAAATTGAGTTATAATATAGATATCCTTCCTATATGAAGTATTTCTCCTCATCACAAATAAGTACAAAATATAAAACACATTCAAATTGCTAATTGCCACTTTATGCAAACAAATCCTTTCTTTTAGACCCAACTCATGTTAACTTTATCAAACAAAATATGATTATTATATAATAAATTATAACAATAATTGTGTGAGAGCACAATCTTTTGATGGTATAACTCCACATTCCAACTACCCCTTTTAGCATGATGCCTCTACATGCATTAATGATTTCATAGGAACTGCCACTAATAAAATTTCATCATCAAAATACAATGGCCAAGAACATAATGGTTTCTTTAATTTGTAACTTAAATATATTTTTAGTTCTTATAATTTAATATTTTTTTTCTGTCTTTACAAAATTATTTTTATTTTTTTTATAAATTATATTTGTTTTGATTTTAGTCCTTAAAACATTTTAGATAAAAAATTTATCACTATTCAAAGTGTTATCAAAAGAGTCTCAAGAATTAAAAATAAAAAAAATATTTTATAAAAAAAATAAAAATAATTTTATAAGAAAAAAAATAAAAACATTAAATTACAGGACTTAAAAATACATTTAAACGTTTGCAAAAATCACACAGCTTATCGGATTGTAAGGGGATGGAAGCATATTGTCAGTCTCAGTGGTGCTTGCTTCAAGGGCTACCCAACTTGTTCGTTACCATCATAGTGTTCAAATAAAGTAGACAGAGTGATATATATTGGGCGCTAATGATTACATGGTGTATTATTATTGGCCAGCAATTCACCATTTCTTTTACCTGGTTCGGTTTTGGTACATGCATGCACATTAATTACTCTTCTTTCATTGTGTGCCCAGCGACAAATTTTTTTGGAAGAGGCCTTATATCATCTATAAATAGGTTCTGAAGCTAATGCTAGACATGATATCACTTTAGAAAGCATTATTAACCTTAGGAAATCTTTGGACTATATTTTATTGAGCACTGCTTTTCCCCGCTTAATTGATTCTCTCTAAACAACTTATGCGCAATGTATTGTGCTGTTTGTAAACTCCACTATTATTGAAAAAACAGAAATACATATATATATATATATATATATATATATATATATATATATATATATATATATATATATATATAACTAGAATAATTTATAAAATATACTAATTCTTTAATCAATGTCTTTAAATTCCTTGTCCACGGTCAATAATACCATACAATGGATAAATACTTGAATATTTTAAACATGTTACATGGATTTGATTCTCTAGTCATGTATATGAAAATAAATTTATTTAAGAAAAAATTTACTTTCATGATTTTTACATTTTAGAGGATTAGTCTCGTGATTTTCAGTTAAATACATATAGTATTTCTTGTTAAATATTTTTTATTATATAACAATAAATATTAAACAGTTTTGTACTATTGTTTTTTAAAACAGTCATTAGTATTTGTCATTTTTAACAACCAATACAGTACACATTGCTTGCCTTGCCTAGTGAAGCCACGTCGTGAGAATTTATATGAATGTCAATATGAACACGAATTCTTTGAATTGCTGCAGTTCCTTGGTTCCTCCTTGTTAGGCAGGTGGGAATCGAACGTTAACCATATTCCTCCCCGTTAGTTAGTGCCCGTTAAATCAAACTCCACCTCACACACTATTTTCATATTTAGAAATTAAACTTCTGTTCAAAGATGATCATGTGCCGGAATTGGAGCCACGAATCCGTTGGTTGGCATTCATGCTCCATGCGATCAACTCATTTGAGAAAACCTGTGTATTCAGAAAACTTCATTTCTCTGTATATCTCAACAGATGTGAATGTTACATATGTTGTGGTTTAATTCATCGTATATTAAAAAAAATATTTTCTTATAGAAGTTTAGTATACATTTTATTTTTTTAAAGAAAATATTAAAGTTTTGTTAATTTTTTTAGTGTTTTAAAATGGTTTGATTGAACGCTCTTAGTTTCAAGGAACACAAGAAAATGCCAAAAAGAATGTAAAAATGGTTATCTAACTTTTGGGTTGCCGTACTTGCATATTCTTCCTTGTGCCAACATATTTTATTTGCCCTAACATTATTCACTATAGAGTAGTTAAAAGTTATTAAAATCATTAATATAAGTCATTAGAGGTAACTAGGGAAACATTAAGCTTAAAGAACATCATAAAACTTAGGTTTAATGCTAAAAAAGGAAAATTAATTTTTAAAATCCTAATTATTGTGGGACTAAATATTTAAAAGTTATTAAAATCCATTTTCAATAAAATATTAACTTTTGGGGAAATTTTTGTACAAGGATTTGATTTCGACTATTTTTTATAGTTAACATGAAAATTCAAAATCTTAGGTAAGAAATTTGTAATTTAGAAATTATTAATTTAAAATATAATATAAAATATTAAATTTAATAAATATAATTTAATTTAGATTAAGGAGAATAAAATTATTTTTTGTAGCTTAATAGAGTACTAGAAAAGTAATATATATATATATATATATATATATATATATATATATATATATATATATATTACATAAGGGTAAAATAGTGATTTTCCTTAAAAATATTATGTTTCCAAAATTATATACATTATGTAATGTTAATTTAATTAGTTATCTAGGACGACAAATGGTGACTTATGACCCTTAATTATATTTGTTAGGAGAAAAAACAACTTATGAACCTTAATTATTTTGATTTAACAAACAAAGGAAACAAGTTTTTAAAAGCTAAAAGCAGATGAAAACGTTTTTGTTAGAAAGAGGAAGATAATCGTCTTAGTAAGACGATATACAATACACAGTGTTTTATTAAAGCAAATGGTCCTGCTAGCATACATACGTTTGGATATAGTCTTTCATGTTGTAGGAACAAAACACACATACAGTCTGGAGCTTATTATCAAAAGCGTTTCAAGGAAGTTTTGTGAAAGTTAAACAAAAATAGTTCATTGTCTATATAATAAAACGAGTCTACTTGCCCTAATAGAGTACAATAGTGTACTTGTTTGTGCAAAAGGATATATACTCTACAATACAGTAGTTCAATGAGAAAAACAAAATAAGCAAATTGCCAATTTAATTTATGCCACTTTTAATCAACCAGGCTACCATATATCTCTCGCGTGTGTAAGTTACTATAATAATGCGAATTTTCATACACTTTTTGGAGTGTATTTGTACAACCAAACAATTATTTTAGTTGAGAAAAAAAAAGATAATTTTCTATAGACCGAATACCATTCCAATAAATTGATTGTATGTGAGTTACACCATTTACCTTGATTCAGAAGTATGACTATGCTGATAAATGAAGTAGAGTTATTCAAAAGAATATGATATCAAAAGGGACGGGTTGTCTTTAACGGGGCTATGATTTAATAAACACTGATGAGAATTTATACAAACGATCGTTAATTGACCGATGAAATGTCAATCATTTCATAATTGAGACAACACGCATCATCAATCAATTCGGTTTAATGGGATAAGAGTGACAAAGGAGACATAGTGTGGTATATAGTGACAAAATATGCTCTTCACATTGCCACTTTATAAATCAGCATCGAAAGATAGTCATAACAACTGGGGTTGGAGTGTCCGGTTCAAAGGATTTGGATCATTAGTTGTTACAATGTCACTGAACACCTGAACAGCAAGTGTGTGTGAGCTCCACTAAACATTACACATTACACAATGTGTAGAGTGAAATAATAATAATAATAATAAGGTTTTAATAAATATCGATCATGTTTGCATTATAGTTTTCTCACATTTATTGATATCGTAATAAATTATGAACAAATGAATGATATGATTTCAATTGTGATCGTAACTTATTTTAAAACCTTGAAAATAATAATAAAAATGACAGGAAGCTATGAGTGTTCAGTTGAACCAAAACCAACAACAACGTGATGGGATGAAAATACAAAGATAGGAGACATCAATGCTCTCTGTCACATAGTACTTCCTCAAATTCCATGCACGTACGGCACTTAATATTGCTCATACCACTATCCGCCAATCAAAGTGACATGGAACGATGATACGATGGTGTTTGTGTATTTGAGCAGTACTGTGGAATTGAAAAGCTGTTGTTGTTTTTGTTTTGTTAGATCGTTTCTTGGACCACGTGATCTGATTGCTTCTGTGTTCTGCCTGGCTTAGATCCCCATAAAGATCTCCAATATCTTACAAACAGTGCCCCCCACAGCTCTTCTCTCTATCTCTTTCTCTTTTTTCCTTTTTTAACACTGCACTGCCACGCTACTCATTTTTCTTCCTCACATTCATGCACGCCAAATGCTGGCAAATACATGTAACCATAAACAGTCTTATTGTTATTAAATATCAACACACACACACAAAACTATCCACTGTTAAATATATTTTTAGATTATCATTCAATCATAAATTATTTATAATAAAATTATTAACTTTTAAAAATAATTATTTTATAAGTTTAAAATTATACAAACAATGATGTTGACGTGTGATTAATTGATAACATAAAATAATTTTATATTAACATTTAATTATAAATATAATAAATTTATTAATTTTTAAAATAAATATCTTAAAAATCATATAAATTATTATTTTTGACCAGTAAGATAATTTTACATAATTGACATTAAGACCATTAGACTCTATTTATATTCATATGCATTTTAAAAACATATTTCAAAATAAAAAAAGATAATATTTTAATATCTCATGTTATTATTCATAAAACATTATCTAATGTATAGAATAAAATTTTGAATTCTTTCTTGATAAATTACATAGTAGATGTATCAATTTTTTAAAAGTTTTACAAATAGCTATGTTGGTCTTTTTAAGGAATTATTGTGTCTAGCTAATACATAAAATCTAATATGACTGATATTTATGATTTCCAGGTGTATATATATAATGAGATTTTTGTATTATCAGAAATTAATATTTCTCACCTTAAACTTTTCAAACAGGAATTGGGAGTTTTCCCCTAAAGTATAAATATGATTATGGCTTTATACTAGTGCCATTATAGGGATTGATCGGAATATTGGCCTGCATGTGTTGTGTGTTGCTTATGCTTATATGATAACACACTAGAAAAAAGTGTCGAATATTCAATCTCAGTCGCTGATGGTGGCAACATATTACATCTCTATTCTATTCCCAAGTTGAATTTGAATTTTACCAAACATTTCCGAGACACGTAGGGTGGACCTACACAACGAGGTCATGAAATTTTGTTATGGTATATATGTTGAGAGCAACTAAATTTACTTTACAAAGAGAGAAAACTCTTCGTCTCTTTCCCTCTTGGTGTGATTACTTTTTTCCATCCTTCTTTTGAAGAGATAAGGAGATACTCGTTTCGTTAGGTAGAAGACCTAACTATCGCTGTTTGAACATGTGGAAAGGTATGCATAATTGTGCTCCTCAATTCCTGAATTTGAGTATCTCCAACATAAATTACACACAACACTTTTTGATTTCCATTGGCTCTATCCGTTTCGGTTAATAATTATGAGCCTCTAGCAATTTAAGAAGTTTTTTTTTTTGTTCATTTTTTTCCTTCTCTTTTTGCATTTATTAGTCATGCATGAAAAACATGTATTTGTCAAAGATCACAATCTTCAAATTGAAGCATTAGTAGAATATATGTTCTACAGAACCATGCTTGGTGGAGGAGGGTCTTGGTGTATGATAGCTCCTCCTACCAGCGAAATCTATTGGTCAAAGATTGTTCTTTGAATGCCCTTTGTTGTTACTCTAATTAATTTTCCCTCCCAATCAAAGTCCTTGTCTAGGACTTTTTATTAGCATTTGGCAATTTGCTTCATTAGCCAGCACCCCACTAATAGAACAATTCGGTACACATATATTTTATATAGTTCAAATTATTCGGGCATGTATACTTACAGATATATATCACCAACTATACAAGACCCCCTGAAAGCTAGCTAGCTAAATTAAATTATTATTAACTAGTTCACTGGATTCTCTTGCGTGTGCATAGCATGCCATTGTTTTCTTCAATATTCTGATTAAAGGCATGCCAGGTGCTTTTCATTTTTTTTATGTTCACTCACCCACGTAAGGCTTGACACCATTAACAATTGGGAAATTAATTTATGTGTAGTTCAGTCAGTAACCATTACTAATTAATTATTTGATTCTCCACCTTAGCAATTTAATATGTCATTGTAGCTATCATCTTTATTTTGTTTGGCTCGGAACATGTTGAATCTTTGGGTAATTAGGAAAAATCATGTCATCATGTAGAGACATTCAAATTATGGCTCTTATCTATTTATGTAAGAGGCGCATTCTTGTGTGTTACGGTTAGCTTTCATTTTCGTTGATTACATGCATATGTTGGGTATTGGTCAGGCTCTCTCTAACAAAATCTTGGCCCGAAGAAAATCCGGTGTGATGTCTCTCTCAGTTCCCATTGACATTACCCTTCCATGAATTAGAAAAGTTTAATGCAATATAGTTTGATCCAAGGATAAGTCATATGGTCCCAGAAAGAAAATCTTGAGAGATCCTTTTGGTAATATATTACCCGATTATTGACTCTCTCTCTCTCTCTCTCTTAATTCACGAAATTGGAAACTTCAATTGGTAATATAAAAATATGAAGGGTATATGAATTGACTAAATTTGACCAATCTTTGACCCTGAGATAAGAATCCAACGGTTCCAGTTGAATTGCAATTTTTTTTATTTTTACTACGTCAAGGGCCAAGAATGGAAGAACCTTGTGGGTTCTATTGCTGAGAATCTTTGTGATTACGATGATGACACGCAAACACAGGCAAGAACCGATTGGAAGGCCTAACACTTCATTAATTGCTTCATTAAATTTATTTTATTTTCTAGCTGCTCAATATAATTGCTTTACACAAATAGTTCATGACGTTTCAGAAGGAGGGCCAAATGCAATCTCTACAATGGTTCCATCGTATCTTTGAATTTGACATTTAGCATCCCTCCCTTTGCACAATGTACAATTTGGGTTTTGAATAATTTTTGTCACACCTTCATTTCGTGGGACTACTTCTCTAATCTATACCCATCCTGGTGAAAAATAAAGGGAGCGAGTTACTTACTTAATTAAACATACTTAAGTTTCTCTCTGACTCTCTCTCCTCTTTTTAATTAATTTATCATAAACAAATATGTGTGCGAGTATTAAACCCGTGCAAAATATTAGTATTATTGTTTAATTTTTTTTCCTTCTCATCAATCATAAATATACTTTTTAATACAAAATAAAAAATAGTTAACTCAGAAGATTTCTTCACTTAATCACTTCGATTCAATATTAAAAATCAATCCACGCTTTGTTGTTTTTTTTCCCATGACTTATCACGTACATTTATTATTTATTATTTTTCTGATGTTCTTACTATAAAGGGAATCACTATTTGTCACACACAAAACTATAAAGGGAATCAAATGATCAATTCTTATTTAAAAACTCTATTAATTAAAATTACAATTACAACAAAACCCTAATTTTATCCTCCTTATAATTAAACCTCCACATTCTCTCTCTCTCTATCAATACATGTGTTTCTCAAATTAAATATTTTCCATATCCTCCTTTTATCATGCAAAGTCCTCTTCCATTCTATATATAGCCCCTACCTCCTCCACCTCCTTTCCCCACTACAACACACACCAACAATCAAATCAATCCATCCAACCTAGACATCTCTCATCTTCTCCAAATTAACAAAAATGGTAGCTGGGAAATACCCTTCCCCCACATACTTCATCCTCCTGCTCATAACCATAACACGTTTGATCTCCACAGTGGGCAAGACCTCCCAATGGATGAAGGCCCTAACGCCGCCTCCGGAACTCGCCTCGGTCTCCCTCGATGACACCATCTTCAGCAAGCTCCGCAACGACCCAGAGGCCCTCCAGGGGAGGGCCTCCAGGGACTACGGGAACCTCGTCCGCGAGGTTCCCTCGGCGGTCTTCCACCCGACCTCGTCGAGCGACATCGCGAGGCTGATCAAGCTGTCGTACAACGGTTCTGTCCCCTTCAAGATAGCGGCGAGGGGGCAAGGGCACTCGACGAGGGGCCAGGCGATGGTACGTGATGGGGTGGTGGTGGACATGGCCGGGTTCAGAGAGAGAGGGAATGGAGAGGGAATAAGGGTTGTGATGAGTGTTGTTGTGGACCCTAATAATAAGAATGGTTATGGTTACTATTATGCTGATGTTGGAGGGGAACAGTTGTGGATCGATGTGCTAAACGCCACGCTTGAGCATGGACTTGCACCTATGTCCTGGACTGATTACTTGTACTTGACGGTGGGAGGAACTCTCTCCAATGCTGGCATCAGTGGCCAGACATTCCGCTATGGTCCTCAAATCACCACTGTCCGCCAAATGGACGTCATCACTGGTAAGACAACTTTCAATTTATTCAGTTAATTTTATCATATAATTTTACCAAATACTTATAAACCATATCAGAAACTTTTAATTTAATCAACTAACTCACAATTAGTTTAATCATATACTTTTAATTTAATCCACTAACTTATAAATTTGTAACTTTTCAGCTTGGAGGTTTGTAGGTTATAAGTCTCAACTTTCCACTAACTTATAAGTTAGTTTTAGTTTTATTGTATGTGGTACTTTTGAAAATTCAAGGATTTTGGTACTATAATAACTCGTTCAACTGTTGGCTTAGTATCAAAACTCTTGGATTTTCAAGTGTACTTCAACAACCATCTTAATTTAATTGATCAGGGTTTTAATATTGTGAAAATTGGTCATTGGACAACTTGGAAAGTGACACAGCTTGGAAAAGAAGGAAAGAGGGAGATGGGAAGGGAAAAGAAAGAAAATAACTTTTAAAATTAGTTGCGTGAAAAAATTAAGGTTGCTGAATTAAATTATGGTTCACCACGACTCTAATTGTGGCAACCCAACGTGCCGTGGTTGTGGATATTTTCAGAACTTTATTGCAACTTCGGTTATAGTGGCGTTTGTTCAATTCATTTTTTAATGTATCAGACTGTGATTGCGATTGAAATTTTATAAAATCTTTTTTTTTTTAAACTTGTTCTTTTGATTAGGATTAGGAATTTCAGAAACTTGATTCTATTTCATATACTTTTTTTTAATGTAATACCGAATTAGTGGTTGATAAACGAGTCTTTGTCTACAAATTTGGTGAATGTTAGCAACCGCTTTCCATCTGGTCCCATGCTTGAAAATTTTCTTAACCATGGAAATTAGTTCACACGGACAGTCATAGCCTTCAATTCTTGATTAATTGTTTCCTTTTCTAAAATATGGTGATACTATTATATTATTGGTCCAAGGTCTTGTTTTGGTCAAATTTTTTTATTAGAAATAAACGGGCTGCTGAATTTTAATTTACTCAAGTGTTTCTTAAAGAATATGTATGCATGCATGCAATTATATATTATTATTATTATCATTACTGTTATGTTTAATCAAGTTTAATTTGGTTTGGTTCAGGAAAGGGAGAATTTGTGACTTGCTCTCAGCAGACGAATTCGGAGTTGTTCCACGCGGTTCTGGGGGGCTTAGGACAATTTGGAATTATAACAAGGGCAAGAATCGCTCTTGCCCCAGCTCCCAAGAGGGTACGTTTAAAATCTTCAAGAATTGACTAGGACTTTGTCTTGTTGCTTCTTCCTCCAACATCTCTCACATAGTAACGCCAATTTCTGCATATGTTACATTATTAATTCAACCATCAAGCTTTAGGGAAGCATCAAATGTCCTTGTCCTAAATGCTTTATGTCATCATTTTTCTTGGCACCCTTTCGTTTCACATTGTGTTAGTGCATATTAGTCATCCATGAAAGACACATGAAAATAAAATTTGTTGGAAAAATATAAATCATATTTTCATAAGTCTTTTGAAATATACAGTAACCTTAGAGACCTTAAGCAATTAAGCCAATAAAAAGGGTCGTATTATCAAACCCCAACTAACAACTATTAGAAAATACTAACAAGTATAGGTGCATACATAAATATGTTTCCACTAGAAAGTATATAAAGTTGGTGAGATGATTCATTTTGAATTTTAGTACCTTAATTATTTAACTTTATCCTTCTATTTGATGGGACTCATCGCATAAGCCATACATATATACATAATCATGCGTTCATTATTGTTTTTCATTATGAGTTAATGAGTTGATTGTATGAACTAATGGTGAATTTCTCATTGGCAGGTTAAATGGGTGAGACTTTTGTACAATGACTTTTCTGCTTTCACCAAAGACCAGGAACAACTAATCTCAATCACTAGAAGGAAACAAAATATTGCACTGGATTATTTGGAAGGATTGCTGCTAATGCACCAAGGACCCATAAATAATTGGAGATCTTCTTTCTTCCCTTTAGCCGACCATGCCCGAATAATTTCGCTAGTAACTAAACACAGCGTCCTCTATTGCCTAGAAGTTGCCAAATATTATGATGGCCAAAATGAAAACAATGTGGACAAGGTACCGTCTCCATTCATGTGCATTTGCCTTCATGATGTGTCTTTTATTTCTTTTCTTTTAATTTTTTGTCTCACCTTATATAATAACCCTTTGTCACACTCAATATTATTATATTTTTAAAGAGTTTAATGGTTATACACTATTTTTACTTTATTTAATTATAAATTATCATTGATATATTTTTTAAGATAATTATCATAAAAGTTAATAAATTTATCAGTTATAATTGAATGATTGTATAAAATTATTTAATTTATATTGCATAATTTATTTTCTATTTGTAATCTTTTTTTACTATAAGTTGTTATATTGTAAGTAATTAATATTCTCATTTTCATGATTGTGTAGGAACTCAAAGTTTTACTACAAGGACTGAGCTATATCCCTGGATTTTACTATGAAAAAGATGTCTCGTATGTTGAGTTCTTGAATAGAGTTCGAAGTGGAGAGTTGAAGCTACAATCACAAGGACTATGGGATGTTCCTCACCCATGGCTTAATTTGTTTATACCGAAATCTCAAATCATGGAATTTGACTCGGGCGTGTTCAAGAATATCATCCTTAAACGAAACATTACCACAGGACCCGTCTTGGTTTACCCCATGAATAGAAACAAGTAATTGAGCTTAACTAACTAATCTCAATTTGTATTGTTATCATTAGGAAAAATGTTAATTGGTACGAAAACTATATACTACACTATTTTCATTAAAATTCATGAAAGTGAAATTTCTCTTTCCTAAAATAACTTCTTTCTCTTAAAATGAATTTTTGTTTTTCTCAATCTCCATCAATTACTTATTTCCTTTTTTGAACGTTTGAAAAGTCATTCATAACTTTTTTTTCATAAAAAGGTCATTTCGTACCAATTAAATAGCATTGCCTTTATTATCATATGTACACAATTCTTCTCTTCACTCACTTCTCTCTTTTTTTTTCCCATTAAAATTGTAAAACAAATAATCAGGTGGGACAATAGGATGTCAGCATCAATACCCGACGAGGATATCTTCTACACAGTTGGATTTTTGCATTCAAGTGGGTTTGATAATTGGAAGGCCTATGATGCTCAAAATAAAGAAATTCTACAATTTTGTAACGATTCTGGGATCAAGGTTAAGCAATATCTTCCCCACTACCGCACACAAGAAGATTGGACAAACCATTTTGGCCCTAAATGGAGGACTTTTGTAGAAAGAAAACACCAGTTTGATCCAAAAATGATTCTATCACCTGGACAAAGAATCTTTAACAATTAAACTAGCTTTAAAAAATATATATAATATGGTGGGACTACCCAAGTTAGCTAGCTGGCTGATCTCAAGTGTACACATAGGACCCAGAATTCAGATGATAGCCTTTGTACTTGTTTTTGTTAAGAGGGTGGGGTTAAAAGCTGCAGACTTTGGCATATATGTAGATCAGGTTACACATACTTTAGATACGTTAGGTTGACAAAATCATGTGTGAAAGATGCACACAGCTAGCTGTGTACCTTTCTTTCTCTCTCTCTCTTTCTTTCTCTCTGTCCCTCAATTTGTCTATCACTAAAAAGATTACTATAGTTTAGAACCTAGTGAAGATGGAAAAAAATCATTATATAGAGGATTTAATTTTATCACACGTTCTAATCATATACATTAATATTCTTAAATGTGCAATGAGTGTGTTCGGTGCCTTAATGATTCTTTATCTTTGTTAATTGTTAGTATATTATAGGGTTTTGTTTTTCCCTTCCTAATTTTGTAACGGCCATCCCTACTAGCAATAATTGAGATCCTAGGTTAACTAAGGAAGAGCATTATTGTGTCCAAATTGAGAGTCCTAGCTGTATGCCATAATAATAAATCATCGTAAGTTGCTAGATAGATGTGATAACGCCAAATGCCTTCAAATACTATTATTAATCTCCATCGCGAGATCCTTCGTTGTGATTATGTAGAAAAGATTACGCTGCTTTTACAAGAGAATACTCCAAGAAAGCAAGTGATTGCTCCTTAATATAAGAATCATACAATAAACAAATGGTGTTGTAGTCCATAAAGTGTATTTAATATTTGATGAAAGAGTGTGTAGACATCAAAGTGATAAAACTAATAAATTTAAGTTTGATGCAATTCGAAGTCGTAGATACTTAATTAATCTCTAAATCATATTAGTTTTAAACCATACAGATTTTAATATGTTGAATGGATTAATCTTTAATTGTGCATTGGAAAATATTATAATTCATAAAAAAAGAAATAAAGTTTAGACATGAATAATTACGGACTAATGAATGCAACCTATATATACTACGTCTCTCAATTTTGCGGAGAATTTAGGAATATTATAGTATTTCACTGAAAGGACACACAAGTGGCAATGATGAATATTTTAATTTGAAGTTTTAATTGGATTCCAAATTTTTTTTCCCTTCTTTTTTCCTGAAAAAAAAAATGTTCATCGAGTGATCAAGTCAATTACAACTAGACAACAAGAATACAAAAGAGAATACGTGGCTTCGTTTCACCATATAGAAAAGAAGGAACGCAATAACGACGTCAATAGTTATAAAATGAAATTGACAGAATATCTAAATGACTGTAGATATTTCTACATGAAATGAAAAATGTTTTTTTCCATTAAAAATAAGTTTATTTTTTGGGAATCTCGAACATTTTTAGTTCCAAAATATATGAATGAAGCCAAGAAGTTAGAAAAGAAAATGTTACGTCTGAAAGCAAGAAAAACATCTTAATTATATATGAAACAATCCAATCTAACTAAAATCTTAAATAATAGACTATTTCAATTAAAAAATGAAAACTAAGATGAGATCTGAATCAAACTAAGAAAACGATGTTGGAACAGCCAACAGAAATATACATCAAGAATATAAATAATAAGAAGAAAAATATGTCTAAGAGTTATAGGATTGGTTTAGTAACGAAGAGAGAAGAGAGAAATTGTGGTTCGAGTTATTATGTTCACAAACTATGATAGACAAGTAACACAACAACAAAAAAAATACAAATTCTAACAACCTAATTTTTTTTTATTGGCCTAATCATATGGCATCAATGTTTAAATACTCTAATCTTTATTTGGATATTTCTTATGTAAAGGGCTTAGTATTTTAGTCACTCACTTGCACACACTCTTAAAGTTCGGCAAGGAAGAAGAAAGATTTCATTAAGAGGATATAGGTACAAGGTACCTATCCTTAATTACAAACACAATACCAAAGCACTACAAATAACAATAGCAATAACAATAGTGTTGTTGTATCCTCATACCTAACTTCGATACTGGAATTTACCGTACACCTACGAAAAGCTTATGAGTGCTAATATGTGGACATTTTAATGCAAAGTTTGGGGTACATTTTAAGGGATACCTACCCTTGCAAACAAAAGTTTGAGGACCCGAATTCTAAACCTAATATGTGTTCATTTTAGGATGAAGAATGCTATCAACACATTCACTGACATCTTTTTTATTAATTGAAATTTATTAAAAAAATTATAAAATCAAAAAGTGTAATTCATTAAATAAGAATTAAACTCATAATTTTTATAATTTTCAATAAATTTTAACTGATAACAAAAAATGCGCTGACATAGTATGCTAGAGAATATATTTCTATCATTTTCTTTTAGTATTAATTCCTCTTTGTAGTGCTATTCTACTTTTCATTAATATTCCGAAAAATATGGTTCACAACATGTTTGGTATGATTAGTACAATGTAAATACCACCAACATATAAAAAGCTAACATTTCATACGACAAATTGGAATATCTTAAATGTGTTGGAATATTTAGCAACTAATTAAAAAAAAATAAAATAAAAGTAGTGTTGGATCGAATAGGAATAACTTTTTGCTTTTGGGGTATCCGACAGACCCACGAGTGCTTTTGTTGTGACAAAGTATTAAGCAACGAGTTCTTGTAGTACTAATCCAAAACGTTGATTTAAATTAAAGTAAACCTAGACCTAGTTGTCGTTCGTGTTATCCATCAATAAGAGGGTTGAATTTCTTGCTATCGTATTGTTAATTAACTAAGCAAGATTCCATAATAAAGTCACTCCGATCTTTGCCCCATAAAGCGAAACTTTTCTTTTACTTTTTATGTTAACAACGTGCTTTGCGGCCTCAACTGGGACCTAATTAGTTAGCTTATTTAATTAAAGAAGTGCATAATTGTAATTAATTAGCAAAAGAGGCCATGTAACAATTAATTCCAGCTTACAGGCAACAAGGAGACAGAAAAAGTTAGTAGCCTCATCATTTTGTTGACTTTTCTTGCTGCCTATAGAGTATAAATGCTTTATAGATCAATGTCTAATTGTTGTGCAAAATCTAGGACATGAAATCCCAACATTCACACAGTAACACTATGAATTAATTATGTCTGTGTTGATAATTAATACATTTTATTACAAGAATAACACTTGATTAATTCAACTATGATACCATATATATAATCATAACCAAATCGTAACTTCTTTGTCGCGCTTTTCCGCAAATCCTAAAGTTTGCCGCTGTATCTCTTTGTTACCCATTGTTTTCCACTTCCAAACATCTTGATATTAGTTTAATTGAAAGTTATAAAAAAAATTACCTAATTTGTTAAAGTTTGAATGTTGTGCTCGTAATTAACTAAGAACTTATACTGTTTAAGTTTGATCGAATTGCTTTGGAGGATTTTGCTGACCTGAGGGATTCCTTTTGCTTTTAGGATCAGAACCTATCTTCTATTCATATATAGCCGAATAAATCTATAACCTAACATAATAATTAGATGCTCGGGGGCATCATAAATGAGTGTCTTCGACAACCACACTCAAAGGGAATAAGTAGTAAAAAGAAAAGCAAAATTTAAAGTCGAATCTCGTCGCAATGAGTTAAGTTTTTTTTTTTTATGGTCAACTATATAATATATTTATCATATAATTGCTTTCAAAACTTAAGGTATGAAGTAGGGAGAATTCTCAAAAAAAAAAAAAAAAGTAGGACGTGTCGGAATTTTATGGATTAGTATTGTATGATTATTAGATTAATTTTTCATTATGAATATTAATCATGAAATTAAATTTTGTGGTTTTTTAATTACTAAATATTAGTTATTTGAACTCATGATTAGTTTGACCCTCACTTTTTTTTTTTAAATCAAAAGTTTAGATGAGTTGGATTCTAATGATTTACTATGGACATGACCGATGTTGAAATACAAGTATGAAGGTGAAGTCTCGTACTAGATATAAATAATAAAGTATAATATCTTATAAGTGAAAAGATTAACAAACCTAATGAATTAAAGTTTTAGATTAAAGTGTGTTACACTCCTGATACATTGATGAAAATCTCTCAATAATAAATCATAAAATATGAAGTCTCACATTAGATATATAAAAATAAGAAAGTTGATCACCATATAAGTTAAAAGACCCACAAACATAATATTTTAATATTTTAGATTAAAATGTAATGTCATTTCATTTATGTGGTGCACTGAGGACCTATTGGTGAAAATCACATTCACTAAGAATGTTCTCCCATCAACAATAGATATTGAACCTACATGCATAAGATATCAATCTATTTTTAACCAACTATATTAGCATTTGTTGGTCACTTTGACCCTCACTTGTTAAGTTAAATAAAAAGTATATATTATCTTATGCTAGTTATAAAATCATATTGTCTCACATTAAAAAAATTTATGAGGTACAATTTGTGGCAAACTGTAATATGTAGAGGAATTATTTCTCATTTGTTTACTCACAATTTTGAATTGAGACCGTAATCATAGAATCAAGGTTTTCTTTAATGCTAAACAAAGATTGTGGACATGAATTATGAATTCTTTTAAGGTACACAAATTCCAAATTTTCCTTTAATTAATTTGTGTTATATGAGCATGTCACAATTATACATCATTATATTTTTGTAAAATGAATCAGGGTGTTGATTGGTTTAAATTATTAGGGATTTTAAAAATCAAATCAAATCAATTTTAAGTTTTTTTCCTAAATAGAAGGGGATTTAGCCCCTTAATCAAGAAACAAAATCAATTTTAAAAGTGTGTTTGACAAGATACTCAAGAAGCTTGACTTCCTTTGACTAACTTATAAGCTAGTTTAACCTGTGTTTCATAAAACTAGCTTATAAGTTGGTTAAAGCTTAAACTAGTGGAAAAACTAAAAACTTATAACCTAAGTATCTAATTGATTGAATTGAAATTGTTTGATAAAATTAGTTGATAAATTTAAAATGATATAAAAGATTATAAATAATTATTTGATAAAAAAAATATTTGAAATAAATTAATGAGGATAAAAATGAAAAAAAAGACTAGTAACTTATATACTAATTAATTTTTATAAGTTACTTGAAGTAGTTTATGAAAATAAGGTAGAAACTATTAAATATTAAAAATGAACATAGCAATATTATCAAAAACAATGTTTTATGTTCAATATTAAGTATTGTAAAAATTATTATTATGTTAAAAGAAATTAATAATATCATATTTTAATAATACTAAATAGAAATAAAAATAATAATTTTCAATTAAAATATATTAATAAAAATAAAATATATTTTAAAAATAATATACCACAATAATTATGTAAGGTACACTACTAGAAAAATGGCTTTTTAAGACACGCGATTTACGACGGTTATTTGAGGAACCGCTTTAGAAAGTGGTGCGGTGGCATTTTTGTAATTATTGTGTAACAAATTTCATTTTACGACGCACTTTCTAAGGCGGTTATTGAAAACCGCCTTAGAATGTTATGTTTTATAAAATTTAAGCCGATTTTTAGAAAAAAACCGTCGTAGTTGTAAAAACAAATAAGGGAAATTGCCTCACGGGTGTGCACGTTTCTGCTAGCTTTCGAGATTGCGCTGCTTTGAACCCTAGACCTTTGTGCTTGCTCCTTCGTTTTCTGCTTTGAATCCTAGACCTTTGTGTTTGAACCCTATTGATTTTCGCTTTCTGCTTGCATGAACCCTACTGATTTTCGGTTTCTGCTTGCTCCTTCTTCCATTGAAGCTCCTTCACCAAAACTGGCAAATCGGATGCAACCCTAATTGAATCCAAGCAAGCAGGGAAGGGGAGTATTATTATTTGATACGAAATACAAAGCTCTTCAAAACCCAAACAACAACCGTACTGCACAACTCCACCACTGTGCAATGTAAGCCTCCAAGCTTCTCTCTTTCTTTCGTTTCTCATCTGCTAGATCTATTCTTTTTCTTCCATTATATATGTCCTCACTTTTCAAATCTAGGGTTTCCAAATTTCGCAGCAATTTTTTTAATTTTTTTATTTAGGCCTTTCTTTTTTTAACCGATTGCGATAATTGACTGTTTAGCGCACGCTTGATTGCCACAGATTTTGTGTGGATCGAAACGTCATTTGGGGGTTCTCTTTGAATTTGATTGAAAAGTTAAATTTTTTTATAGATATTCTGCGAATTCAAGTTGGGGGTTTGTTGATTTCAAGCATTTTAGGTGTGACCCCTTTGGAGATTGGGATCATATCCAATGCTAGAATTTTCTTAGGGGTGTTTGTTAGCTGTTTTCCACTAACTGATGTTGTTTGTTGCTACCTAGTTAGTGATAAATCGATGTTTGTGTTGAAAATGATTGCTTGTGTTTTGATTTACTTTATGATATGTTTTTGTGTGTGTGATAAATTCCTTAGAAAATGATGCTTTGAATGAGTTTTTTGATGGTCGGGTGCTCGATTTAATAAACATAATCTCTTAGGACCCAGACAAATATGTCTGACTTGACCCCTTCTCATTTTTAAGTTTTCTTTTATCAGTTTCATATATCTGGTTCCCTTCACTTGGTTGCGAAAGCTTTGAGTTTTTTTCTTTTCCTTTGTATTCATGGTTTTGCTAGTGCCTATTTAAATTTGCCACATTAATAATTAAGGTGTCTCTAATTAGCTTGTCTGCATATGAAAAGTTTGGCATCTATTGGAATTTGGTTGGTTTAATTTTGGTACTTCAATGTAATTGTGGTGTCACCATCAATAGCTTCCGCCGACTGCTGTGTTCTTCTGCTTGTGTTATTTTACTTTTCTTTTTTATGGCATTCTCTCCTATTTATTGCATTTCATTTGTTTGGAAAACAAATTTTTACATCTTTCTATGTTCGCATGTCATCCATTCACCATTCAAAATAACTAAACACTTAAAAATTCCAAGTATTGTTACCAGAACCTAATCACTTTGAGAGAAACACCCCAAATATATGAGAAATGAACTTTGACATATTTTAGGGTCCATGAAACTATTGAATATGTTTTTTCATATAGAATGTTCCATTATAAAATTCCCCTGTCTTCTTGATGGGCTAAAATGAAGTTTCTTTGTCCATGATTAAATGAGAGACTTTGACATCTCTGCCACTTATTGTGCTTGCTTCTAGTTCTCACACAGTTGTGATTTATTTTCAAACCAAGTAGAGAGAATGATCAAGAAGCATCAAACTACAGAGAATAATTCTTTTGTTTGTCTTACGTCTTGTTTTGCCTGATATAATTTATAATTATTGAGTCATGACTAGTTTGAAAAGTTCAGTTCTAACATGTTGATAATATAAATAGACTAATTTCTTCAAAAAAATGGTGATATTTTGGCAACTTTTTATTTTAAACCTCAAACTAACAACTCTTATTTTATTTTTTATTTTTTTTCTATCATATCAAGTTACATATAATCTATTATATAAATATTTTTGTTTCTTATTTCTTTATCTCTCTCAAATTATCAATTGGTCTTGGGTGTCAAAAGAATTTTTTCAAAAACAAAAGATTGAACTAAAACATCAATTTAATTCTTAAGATTCTTATTAATAATTAAACATTTTATTGTTTGATAATATGAATAAATAAATTTTGTCACAAGCTCTCAAAACTGTGAAGTAATTTAATTCATAAAATTGATATATTTGGGTTAGTGTCATGTTATAAGTATTAAGTATCTTTTAATTTTAATGTTATAAGTACGAAGTATCTTTTAATTTTAATTATGACTAAATTTTATTAACAATTTGAGTGACTATTTTTAGTGAAGGTTTTCTTCCTAATTATTTTTTTTATTTAGAAGGCTTACCTAAATTGATCTATCCAATTAATTTGATTTCTAATAATTATAAAAAATAATCAAACAATTTAAAAGTCTGAATTTGATTACTATGAATTAGTTTGATCCCTAAAATTAAAGATTAAATTAACTAATACTTATTTTACCAAACTTGACAAAAGCAAGCAAGCTAGTCTACCTCGGCCTAGAATACAGACTAACCCAAAGATTCCTCAGAGAACAAAAATGAACTAAAGTCCACAGAAGGATCTAGTGCATATCTCAGTACTTAGGGAGTAAACTCATAACATCACTAGATAGATGAATTGTTTGTAGTTGTATTTGTTTGAGTTTTTTTTTTCTCACAAATCTGTTTGATGGTGTGATTCGCCCAGTCTTCAGTGCTTCATTCACAACCAAAGTCAACTGTGGGAACTCCTGCATATATTGCTCCAGAAGTATTGTTGAAACAAGAGTATGATGGCAAGGTAGAGTGGTTATTGTTTAGTTTCATGGTATTGTTCTTTTTCTGTAGATTTATTACTGTTACTCTTAAATGAACAATTTTGTTGTTAACTTGTCATCATTTATGAGCTTGCAAATTTGTTGACTTTTCGTGATATAAGGATCTAAAGTAATAATATTGTCTAGTTTTTCACCCAGTCCAATGGTCATTAATTTGGTCTGCACTCCAAACAAAGGTCATTGTATTTTTTTGGTTTTCATCTCCACCTAATTTAGGTCTTTCTCGAACTAGGTGAGAATCTTTACTTAGCAAGAAAACACAGACAGTTCAAAATTATAGCCATGTCCGTGTTGTACCTGTGTCCATGTTCGACACATCTCGTACACTAGCTGAGAATCTTTACTTAGCAAGAAAACAGACAGTTCAAAATTGTAGCCATGTCGGTGTTGTACCTGCGTCCATGTTTGACATATCTCATACACTAAAATTACTTGTCGTCTCCGTGCATTTTGCAAAAAAGAAAAAAAATCAATGTAAAATTTTTTATATATCACAAGAACAGAATAACTTGATAAATTATAACCTTTTTATTATGTCTACAATTTAATTTTCTATATTTTTTCATAAGTGTCTAATGAGTTGCTTCTGTTATGTTTTCTTGCATTTAATATTAGCTTGCAGATGTCTGGTCATGTGGAGTAACGTTATATGTGATGCTAGTGGGAGCATATCCTTTTGAAGATCCTAATGAACCAAAGGACTTTCGCAAGACAATTCAGGTACATCAGATATTAAGATATGTGCTCATTTTTTTCTTGAGTAGTGTCTGATTGCTTGAGTATAACTTGTGGTTGCTGCTTGCTTCTTTGCAGTCTTTTATTTTAACTTGGTTTATTTTAACTTACAATTTCTATCTTATTCTGAAAATTTTCCGAAATGTTGATCACCACCCAGCTTTTGTTGTTGTATATAACATGGATACAACTGAAATTCTATCATTTTATCAGGTAAATGTTTTTCATCATGTTTTATTTTCTTGGGTTTTCTGTGTTTTCTGACTCATTTTTACATCTTATCAGAATTCACCAGACGAGCTTTATCTGTTGTTTGAGCAGTTCTGTGACCACTTCCATGCAACATCAAGGAATTCAATGTATATGAATTTCATATCTTCTCATTCAAATAATATCCACGCACTGGAACAGCTCCGGAGCATTAAAGATAAGGCAAGCAGCTCTGCAGGTAGTGTTGTTGGTTGTATCCTTCTAATCACTTGCCTCCTCTGTCCCTCCCTTCCTAGATAAAAGAAAAAACAAAAGACAATGTACGTGATGTGCTAATGTGTTCTGTGTATAAATTTTGTTTGTAGTTTTGCAGTTTGTGAAGAATATTTTTGAATCAAGATTCATTGTACGTACACATTACTTTTGAATCAAGAATATTTTGATAGAAAAGCTTTATACTCTATGATCACATCCCAGTGGCAAAAATATTTGCTTAGTAATATTCTAATTGATTAAAAAAAAGTTATAGGTTGTATACTTGTAATTGCATTTAATTCCAACCAAGACACGAGGACCAATCAAGTCATGGCTTGAGGAGTTATTTCCATCAACATGTTTCTAATTAATTTGAACCTTTATAGGCTGACAAAGCCATTGCAGAAATTGAGGCAAAGTGTGGCCAAAAAATTGAAGAATGCAAAGAAGAACAAAGGCAGCAGTTGATGCGCATTGAAGATGAACACACGTTGCTCGTAAGCATAGAAAAAGTCTTGAATTTGAAATTATTGGCTGCTTAGAAATATTCTATCATTGCATTCTATTACATGGGATCATAAGTGTTCTGATTTGTCTTTAGTTATATTTTTAATTACTTAATGTTCTAATTAATTGAAAAAACCATTTTTTTAAATAAAGTTACTTTCTGATTAGTATTTGTTAGAGATGCAATATAAAGTCATTCATGTATCGTTACCTAGCAGCTTGAGCTTTTTGGATAGTTTGTTAATGACATGGTACGAAATTCTCTATGACTATGTGGTCTAGAGATCAAAGCATTGAGGTGTGAACTTGAAGATGAGTGTCAGAAGCTGGAAGAGGAGTTGCATCTTCAAAAATCCAAAGTATGGAATACCCTGATATGATAAATTAATTTCTTGTCATAATTTTTATTATTATATTTATTCTTTGGAATATATTGCAGGAAGACAGACAAAGGGCTTTGTTGCAGTTGCAGTTGAAAGTGATGAGTGACAAGCCCAAAGAGGACCAAGAAGTGAATTCAAAATAGGTTTACTTGTGTTTCAATCTATTTGTTTGTGTCTGTCTTCAAATGGATGCCATATTTGCTAATTTTCATGTTGGGATACCTTTGGTAGTTTGGTTTGACAGGATATTCCATTATTTCAGAGCTTCCTAATTTTGTCTGGTGATGGTGTGTTTCTTGAATTCAAATGTCAAATCAGACACTGCATTCAAAGGCGGTTATTACATAATAACCGTCTTTGAATCTCGAGGAGATGTAACATTCAAAGGCGGTTATTACATAATAACCGTCTTTGAATGTCGACCAGACGTAACATTCAAAGGCGGTTATTATGTAATAACCGTCTTTGAATGTTGAACCAGACACTGTATTCAAAGACGGTTATTATGTAATAACCGTCTTTGAATTGTTCTCACTTTCAAAGACGGTTATTATAATAACCGTCATAAAAAGCTATTACGTTTCAACGACGTTATATATAACGACGGTTTACAACCGTCGTTAAAAGCACTTAATAACCGTCGTAAAAAGCCATTTTTCTAGTTGTGGTAATATGTCAAACAAACTGATAATATTTCTGTCTTGGTTTATATATTTTGGTTCAAATTGAACTAATTAATAAAATTCAATTATCTTGATTCGAATATCAACTTTAGCTTTTATTCAGAATTTGATGTGCCACCTAAACCATTCAATTCAAATTCTGTGTTCTTTTTATATGCACAATACAAAGTTTATTTAGCTGGTTCCTTGGCTACAATATGACTTTGTTTTTGTTTTTCTAAACCATCATAATTAAGGATTTTTTACCATTTGATGAGACCCCAAAGTATTGTTATAAATTTCAGTTCTTTAGATAAGTTGTGGAATTAATTTTTATTTCAGAGTTTAGGACTTAATTAGACTTAAAACTCTTAATCTCTCTTTAATTATGTATATTATATGAAAATTGAACTTAGATCTTTTCTCATAAATTTAAGGGATACTCGAGCTACACTCACTAGGTTTGCATTGCCAATTTTTGTGTTTATATTTGTTATTGAAAAAAGATAACATCAGGGTGTCTGTTGAAATAGGTCCAACAAAACATCTTTTTTTAAGGATAAGTGACAGTTAGTTGAGGCTTAAACACCAGATAAAATATGTCAATTGTGAAAGACTTACAAAAATATCAAGTCAAACTCTAAACATCCGTATCACCTATTTTATACTTTTAGTTTAGAGACTAAAAGATGCAAATTATTTGAGTATTGTTATATATAATTAACGGACCTAAGCTTGCAACGTTGATTTGTGTGGAGTAGGGGGAGCAGGGAAGATGTGAAGGACAAAGTGAAGGGAGACATGAAAAGGAAATTAGGTAAATGCATGAAAAAGTTGAAGCACCTTGCGATGACGTTGTGTTTTTTCTTACTAATTTTTATTGGCTTTGCAATTATTATAAGAATTTAATGTTTATGTACTAATAACTTTACACTGTTATTTAATCATAAATTATCATTAAATAAATTTATTATACAAGATAAGTTGTAGTTAAATGATTATGAAATTTTTTTATATTGTTAGTCTATAAGTTTTTTTTTTCTTATTACAATGCTGCGTAAGTGATGGTTATTGGTTAGTGATAAGTGAGGATTATTTGAGCTAATGTATTACGGTGAGGTATTTTGTACTGCAGTTAATTTTGATATTAATGAAACATTTGAGTTATTTGCGTGAATAAAGTTGTGTTAGAATTGATAGTTGGTACTGTAAAATGAATTTTAGTAAAAATAAAGAATGTAATAATAATTTTGAAAAAAAAAATATCAAACTATCTCTAATGAACTAACCTTTTAAATTGAAATTTTTTTAATTTTTTTTATCTTGAATCGCAGATTATATGCATCCCTCAATCAACTGGATTAAAAACTAATCATTCTTACGATATGTGACTGTTGTTAACCCAAAAGAATTTTTACATGTTAAAAATTAAACATAAATTCTTTTATTAAATTAATTATTTTCATGAATGTGAAGACAATGAAATATTACTTTAACGATCAATTGAAAAAAGTTAACAAGATGTTACAATTAAATTAAATTATAACTATATATCCTTAAAAAATTTCATTACCTTCTGAAACCATCTTCACTAGCATATGGTAACCACCAACCATGAACATTGATTTTTCTATTTTCATAAACTTATTAGGACCAGCACTATATTGAACACCAAAGCACCAAGATAGAATATCCAACTAATCCACAGTACCTATTTGGTATCAAACAATTGCACAGTCAATTGAAAAGCAGATCCATTTTCAAAACAAGCGAATATACATTCAACTTAAGACCATTATGGCTCTGAATCTTAATACATTCGACCTATGAAGACCACCATTTATGCATGAGTCAAAGTAGCAAAGAGTAACGAATGGACACATTCAAAAACAATTATTATGATACCTTTATTAATTTGTGCCCCACCCACATCCACTGACATCAATCTTACTTTTTCAGAGTCACACCAGAAGTGCTATCAACTATCCAAAAGAATTCATAATTACCAATTTAAGCACAATGCATAACAGAAATCAACTGCTAAGAATGATTTGAACCCCCCGAAGATAAGTTAAGTTTAGATACAGGCATACAAAGGAAAATTCGGACACCATGTTATACATAGCTACTCTTACTTAATCATCAAATTGTTGTTCCATCCCACATAATCACATTTATCAACTCAAAAGAAAGTTGTGGAAATTCTACCAACCATTATGATATGGCCTCCCAGGAAAACAATTCCGCTACTAGATTTCATAAACCAAAACCATCACAACATTATGTATATGTCCAAGATGCACAACAAAGTTAATAGATAATTGAGTTCTTTATGTATATTGTTAAGGATTTGATTTCTGACTGTGTATAGAGAAGACTTTATTGAAAGAGTTAACACTCACTTCATTGATTTCTATGCCTCAAAGGAATTGGTCTCTTACTATCATTGAAGAATATATTTGGTAAAACCAAAAAAATAGATGTAGGTGAGGATTTCAACTTAGTCAAGCCTTAATGAAGCAAACAACATTATCATATCACCACAAGAATACATCATGATACATAAAGGGGAAAGATCCTGAAACTACAATGTGTGACAACCATAAAATTAACAATGCGGATTTCCCAGATTCACACACGGAAAAGGTTTATGTTGCGTTAATTCTTAAGACCCAAAGGAGTATGAACAAAATTCAGTTTAAACTCCATGGCATTGTGTAAATGAAATATGCGAGATAATTCACATACAAAAGACTTATGGAGCCATAGACACTATTAGATTATCAGAACATGGTGTCAAACTATCAATATATAAAGCAAGAATGCAGCAGCACCTCCTTTACAGTCTCATTTCACTGCACAAATTTAGAATATTAAACATGATTCATAGAGCTTAACCATCCATTCATGATAAGAAGTGCTCATACAGACACTAAAGCTGATGAGGATCAACAATTACTAAGAAACAACTATGAAATGATAACATGACCAAATCTGATTTCTGATAAGAATGAATTACATTATAGCTCAACAAATTGATGGAATGTTAGAAAATCAGTCCTAGCCTCCTAGGAATTTTTACTTTTCCATGTCGCCTCCATTTGGTGCCACTTGGCATGCTTAGGATGTGGCTGTCACATAGCATGCTGACGTGAATTTTTGTTTGACGCATCAACGCTTAACGGATCTAATTTAACATCAGGACTAAAAATGCTGGCAGAAACCAAAACCTGCCAAATTTTTTTAAGGGACCAGAAATTTATTAACCCATAAAAATAATATATTCACATATGGTAATAATGTTTTTTTTAAAAAAAAAACATGTACAAGAAATTCGCAGACAAAGGCAATCAAGTTTGAGTGCTGTTTTTTTACACCCAAACAGTGCACACACTCACTTGATACCTCTTATTTATCTTTATTGTTTTGTTTTTTCTCCTGTCAATTGCTTGTCTTTTTATCCTTTCTAGTTTTTTCTTATCTCTTTCTAAATGTATACACTCTTGGATATCAATGGAATTTTTTTCCCACCAAGGACGAAGACAATACAGATACATCCTTATTTTGAATTAGTGTTTCAGAGCTTTTAAAACATCTGAAAGTGAAGCCAACTAGGAAAGTCTGGCCATATTTGGCACGAAATTATTGCTTACAATAACCGATTAACTTTAGGAAATTTCTCTTATGTTTCACGGATATTTTTAAATTTAAAATTAGATTTAAATAATAGTGTTTCAAATAAATTAAAAGCATAAGATTAGCTAGAGAATAATCTCTAAAAATAGTCTCTTTTAAAATTTATAACAGTGGCAGATATCCATGACTCCTCTTTACCATTTATTTTTCTTCCATTCAACCTAATGAAGCAAGATTTTCAACTTTGACAAACACAAAGCTGGTGATCTCAAATGGCATGGAACATCAACCCTATTAGGGTTGGCCTAGTAAGTTTGAGTAGTTACACAAGGTCTTAAATTCAAATTTCATTATCGTAATTGTATACACAAGACAGGATCAGTTGGGGACCCTTCAGGGTAAATTTTTGTTGTGGTTCCAAAATTCAATTGGCTTGAAACTTCGAGATATACCATAAGTATATCATTAGAAAAACACAACAAAGAGTTCACGGGTGTTTGACACATATGCAAGCAAGAACAGATACCTAGCTAGCAGTACCCTTGACCTGGTGCAAGGTTTCTTCTATAAAGTTCACAACAACTGAGGACAACTCTCCTTGATGATTACTGAACATATGATTAGCTCCTCCAATGACATGTAACTTATGGTTTTGTATGATCTTGGCAAACTCAAATGCATCTTCAACAGGAATAATTTCATCGGAAGAACCATGAATTGTAAAGACCCTGTCATAAATGATGCGATTTGACATTTAGCACACCTATGCATAGGGTAATTTCATAGCTTCATCAAGAATTGCTGCTAGAAGCACGACCTTCCTACAATGTAACTACCCAATTCTATTACCCAAGAAACAATGTTTCTCCTACAATGTAATAATACTTTACAGAAATTTGCATACCATACTAGTTTCCCAATAAATCAAAATCAAAGCGAAAAATAGTATCCAAACCACACACACAAAAAAAGAAGAAAAACAAAGTATAAAATATCAAGAGCATATTCTAATCTTGAAAATCCTCATTTCATCATAGTTTCCCAATGTCACAAAATAAATAGGTAGGAGTTCTTTTCATGAAGCACCAAGTACCAACTCTACAACATACAACATAAATTATGGCTGCTGGTAGAAGTCAAACAGGAAACCAAAGATAAAACAATAAAAATATTTCATTAATTTTTAATTCTCTCAAGCAGAAACTTGAAAATTTTTAAAGAATTATTTTTTGTGCTTATTTTCTATATATGATTAGTTTGACAATACTACAATCAACCTATTAAAATCAAATTTGTTAAGGGAATTCTTTTTATAAAATAATATGGAAATGTTCTAGAGAAAAATTCTTAAAAAATTGGACTTTGGCTATGAAAGAATAATTCAGGTGATCCAGCTTTTGTTGGATCTGCTTCAGAAATATTTTTTCGTGAAACTATGTAACATCAACCCACTTACTTAATCAACAAAGAAATGCAGCGAGAGGCAAAAGGTGGTAGCAGAAGGGACCAAACAACTTATTCATTCACCTGCATTCTTTGTCAATCTTAAGGCATGCTTCATGTATATTTATACCCAAGCGATCCATCAAACTTTCTTCAGTTACACGGAAATCAAAACTTCCTGCAACATAAGATGTCCTCAGATGATCATTTAATAATAAAATAACTGAGTACCAATGTGTGAAAGAGACAGAAACAAAGAATGCAATGTCATGTACCACAATATCCATGATAGTCATCAAGCCTGTAGAAAAGTTTATCTGAAGTCCCAAAGTTGAATCAATTTGCTAGTATTGGACAAGATTGTTAATGATTACTACTGCCTAGCTTTTTCATCTTTGTCCCTTATCTTTTTCTTTCTTTTTTCATCTTTAGAGGTTCATTTTATTATCACTAACCACAGAGCGGTGGTAAAATAAGGTCGTGAGACTCTTATTTGCCACCCTATCTAGTCTAGTAAGAGCATCTACAATGTTTGGTGCAATAAATATCAACAATCACTCGTCTTTAATTGATTGAGGACTTGCCTGACGTGGTAATCTTCCCACAACAAAGGTGGCTTTTGTCTGGGTAGATTATTTGCATATGTTGATCGTGTATGCTGCGGCTTAAACTAAAAGTTAATGATGAACAGGCCTTCATTTCCTTTAGGTATTTTATGTTCTTGTTGGTTAGAAGAGAAGTCTTCTCTTACTCTTGGTCGCAGGTGAAACTTTGACTGTTGCCTTTCAATTAGAACTTCATGCTGGGGAGATAAAAGGTTGGCTTGGTGGTTGAAACAAAAAACCTCAAATCCAAATTTTAGCATAAACTCATATGGAAAACAAAAGAAGTCATGGTTCTGGACAAGCTAATTAAGTATTGTCAGAGAAGTCTTATAACTGTTTTAGGGCAGTTAAAGGTAGTTAGTTAGCTAGTCTTTAGCTATAAATACAGACTAACCGCCTAGAATTAATCATTTGGTAATTATGGTGGTTGGTTAGGGAGGCTAGGCTCTAATCCCTAGATTTATCTTTGCACCACAAGATTAATAAAACGAGAGTTTTGGCCAGATCTATCACTGCTATCAGAGCAAAATTTTGATCCTGAACCGTGAAGCTATTCATGGTTTCAACGCGAGGAAGCATGGATGCGCGCGTGGAATTTCTGGAATAAGGCTATGAAGGCATGATCAATACGCCTGAGGACGTCGCGAGTTTGAAGCGTTTGTATGAAGATGAACGCATCTAGCGAGCGGAGTTGAAGGAACAATTAGCGGAGCTAATGGTGACGGTGCGGAACTTGCCGCGCACCAATCATGGAAGTGGCAATCGCGACCATGCAGAACGCCAGAATCGCAATTATCACGATCACGATTGAGATGCGAAATGGTGGAAACTCAAGATTTCGATTTTTGATGGAGAAAATGCATTTGGCTAGACGAATAAGGTGGAACGTTATTTCAAGATTAAAGGCGTGGAGGAAGAAGATCGAATCCATGCAGCAATGGTCGCAATGGAAGGGAAGGCGCTAACCTAGTACCAATGGTGGGAATTTTGCACGAAAAAACCCTAATTGGACCGATTTCAAGCAAACTGTGATTCAGCGATTTCAGCCTTCGATGAACCAAAGCCCCTATGAGCTACTACTCAGTCTGAAACACGAAGGAATAGTAGAAGAATATCGCGAAAAGTTCGAATTATATGCAGGTCTCCTGAGAGGAACAGAACCTGAGTACTTGAAAGGGATATTCCTGAATGGGTTGAAAGAGGTGGTCAGGGCAGAGCTGAAGTTGCATCCAGTAAACTCTCTCCCTGAACTGATGGACTATGCGCAACGAATAGATGAGAAAAATTCACTAATAGAAAAAGGTAACTCTGAAAGAAACAAAGGGGGTTCAACTAGAAGTTACAGTTCCTCAAGAACTATAACATGGGATCCAGGAAACAAAGGCACCACGGAAAAAACAAGAGAGACGAGCTCGAGCTCAAAGTCAAATAGTGTGAAGTCCACTCAATGTTGTTAATGGCGGATGGCGGTTCATGGCGGAAAGTCAAAAATCCGCCATAAAAATATGGCGGATGGCATAGCGGAAAATGGCGGATGTCATGGCGGACACAAAAAAAAAAAAAAACATATATATAAACTCATTGAAATTGAAAAAAACAAAGGATTGCATTCAAATAAACTAAAAAAGTTTCATGAGTTCATACAATAATCAAGTACCAACACCAAATAAACTCATTAAAGAGTTCAAAATAAGAAAATGATAAAAACATAATGCAAAGTGCAAAGTGAAGGTTGAGGCTCTAATCATCTTCTCCAATCCCAACATAATCATCTTCGTTGTTATCATATGGTAATGGAGCATCTCCCTCTCCCTCTTCCCCATCAGACGCCTCAAAATTGACCATGATTTCTTCTTCTTCAGATTCAACATCAATATTCTCCTCAACATCTAGATCCTCATCATTTTCTTGGATTGCTTTTTGCTTCCTTGATGAAGATCCAACAACCATTGCCTGTTTTTTAGAAGTTTGGGCAGCAGCAACACTTGTTTTTTGCTTTTTCCGCCTAGTATACATCCTACACTCTCCAACCCCCGAAGCCTGATACACAGTTGCCCAATTTAGAGCATCATCATCTTCAAATACCAAATCATTTCCAGCATCATTATCATCATCTTGATCCATCTCTCCCACGAGCCATTCATTGCATACATCAATATCATTAAGAGAAATTGGATCAATTTCATCTTTTGCATTATATCTTTGCTTCAATTGTTGGTTGTATTTGACAAACACCAAATCATGCAACCTCTTGTGCTCAAGCCTATTTCTTTTTTTGGAATGAATCTACAACATAACAAATAAATGTTGATTTCAATCTCAAATATACTCCAAATATAACTTGATCATCAAAATTAAATAAAATTAAAAAGTATAGTTAGAGTTTTGTCACAATTACTTGCTCAAACACACTCCAATTTCTTTCACATCCTGAAGCACTGCAAGTCAAACTCAAAATCTTAATAGCCAGCTTCTGCAAATTTGGAGTTTGTGACCCAAACATTCGCCACCAATATGCTGCAATACCAATTACCAACCAAGAGCATAACTTAGAATTCTGAATTCTAACACTAATACATAAAAAAAATAGTATGATAAAAGTTTCTTACTAGGAGAATGGGTTTTCCTTTGAGCCATTGCAAAGTCGGAACCAAAGTGGTCAGCACCAATCTTGTAAAGATGCAACTCGGTTAGAATTTTCTGTTGCACATCAAATTGTGGAATCAACTTCTTAATGCACTCAAACAAACCATTGGTGACCTCAAAATCAAACTCTAAGTCAGTGTTGTCATAAAAGAACTCTGGATTTAAGAAGTGGGCAGCTGCATGCAATGGCCTATGAAGCTGACAATTCCATCTTTTATCAATGATTTCAAACACATCTTTGTACTTGCTTTCATTGTTGTTGAAAGACTTCATAATTGTTTCTTTTGCCTTGTCCATTGCTTCATAAATATAGCCCATGGCTGGTTTCCTTTCACCATCCACAAGACGAAGCACTTTCACAAGTGGAGCCATGACTTTAAGAGTGTAAACCACACTATTCCAAAAAGAAGGCATGAGCACTACCTTTGCAGCTTCTTTTCCCTTAGGCTCCTTAGATAGCTTGTTCAAGGTCCATTCATCAGAAGTAAACATTTTTCTAATATTGGCTTTCTCTTTGTGAAGCCTTTCCAAGGTTAGATAAGAAGTGGCAAATCTAGTAATAGCATGTCTCACCAATTTCCTCTTGTTTGTAAAATTTCTCAACAAACTTAAGGTACTAGAATGGGCATAGATAAACCCAACTAGATTAATTGCCCTTCTAATGGTCTTCCTTATCAAGGGAAGCTTCCCAATATCTTCAAGCATCAAATCAATACAATGAGCTGCACAAGGAGTCCAATAAATATGTTTCCTTTTCTCCTCCAACAACTTACCCGCTAAAACATAGTTGCTCCCATTATCGGTTACAACTTGAACAACATTCTCTTCTCCAACTTCCTCCACAATGGCATCAAGCAACTCAAAAAGCTTTTCACCTGTCTTCACAAAATCAGAGTCATCAACAGACTTCAAAAACATGGTACCAGCTTGAGAGTTAATCAAAAAATTAATGATGCATCTTTGTTTCCGATCAGTCCATGCATCGGACATAATAGTACAACCATACTTGACCCATTGCTCCCTATGGCCTTTCATCAAATTTTCAGTATATTCAACTTCCTTCTTCAAGAGTGGAACTCTGATGTCATGATAGCTAGGAATGGGCAAATGTGGCCCATATTGACCAATGGCTGCAACCATGTTCTCAAAGCTTTTCAATTTAATGAGGTTGAATGACAAACCTGCTTGGTACCAAAAGCGAGCAATATGTTGATGCACCTTCAATACTTCATTCTTATCCATTGACTCTCTTATGTTCATTTGCCTCAGCATCTCTATTTTTCTCCGATTGATTGCATTTTCTAGATTCTTACAGAATTTGTCCATTGGTCCTTTTTTAGTCCCACACTTTGTCTTTGCACTTGCAGCAGCATTACAAGAGTCCGCAAACTCATCTTTTTCACTTCCATCACATCCAATCGGTTCACCAAATTCAAAATCTCTTATATTTGCCATATTACCACTGCCAGAAGTACTGTAAGTGGTCCCACTTTTTTTTGTAGCCATATATTCCTTCAACTCTTCGATTACATTTGGGGGAGTTTTTTTGCAAGCTGCAACGTTGCCCGACTTCCCAATCAGGTGTTGTTTGGCTCGGGTTATTCCTCCCTTAGTGATTTTTCCACAAAAATTACAAACAATGGTGTTTGTATCTCCTTCCACTAGTGAATGGCAATATTTCCAGCCTGGGTCTGCCTTATTTTTCCTCGTTGCACTTGCAGTAGCAGCATCGGATGATGGTTCAGCCATTTAAAAGAGGTCTGAACAGAAAAAAAAAAAATTGTGGTGTCAAATACGAAAAAAAAAAACAGACTGTTAACAGTAAAAAGGGGTGTCAAATAGCAAAAGGAAAAAAAAAAAGCTGTAGACAGAAAAATGGGGTGTCAAACAGCAAAAAGCCCAAAAAAAAATTAAAAAAAAAAAAGAAGCAGACCCGCGTCTTCTTCTTCTTCGTTCGTCTTCTTCCTTCACGGGGTCTTCTTCTTCGTGCGTTGTCGGGGTCTTCTTCTTCGCTCGTCGCCGCCGTTCGTGCGTGCTGCAGGGGGTGGTGTCGCGGCGGCTGGGTGGTGTCGCGGCTGCAGGTAGGCTGTTGGGTGGTGTCGGAGCTCGTCACGGCGGTTCGTTCGTGCGTGCGGCTGGGTAAGCTCTAGAAGTCGCGTGCGGTTCGTTCGTGGGTAGGCTGAAGGCAGAAGGATGAAGTTTTTTATTTAATGAATAGCCGGGTAGGGTTGGGTCGGGTCGGCCCAACTCCTACCGCGGACAAAAACCCACGAAATCCGCCATTTCCGCCACCCCGCCACGACCGCCATGGCTATGGCGGCCGCCATCCCAAACCCGCAACGCCACCGCTATTCGGTGGCGTTTTTTTGAAATTCCGCCACGGAAAACCGCCATGGCGCCGCCATGGCCGCCATTTAACAACACTGAGTCCACTAGAGCATACAGAGGTAGGCCTTTTAAGAGGCTTTCAGATGTTGAGTTCTAGTAGAGGGTAGAAAAAGGGCTTTGCTACCATTGTGATGGGAAATTTAGCCCTGGTCATATATGCCCCAATAAACAATTCCAAGTCCTTATTTTGGGAGAAGGACAAGATGAAGAAGACGAAAAATAAGAGGAGGCAAGACATGAGAAACAGCTACAGAGCATTCAGCTGTCCCTATACAGCATGTCAGGATTAACTTCAAAAAAATCCATCAGACTTTGGGGCAAAATTGATGAAAATAGAGTCATTGTATTAGTGGATTGTAGAGCCTCTCATAATTTCATTTCAGTTGAAGTATTAAAACAACAGCAAATACCTGTCACAACTACTAAACCATATAATGTGGAAGTAGGGGATGGACGAAAAATCAGGTGTGAGGGAGTATGCAATAATGTAAAATTGCAGATACAAGGAATGCAAATCTAGCAAGACTTATTTTTCTTTGAAATGAATGGAGTGGATGTGGTATTAGGGATGGAATGGTTGGCATCCCTAGGTGAGATAAGGACAAATTTCAGAGAGTTAACTTTGAAGATACCTACAACTGAAGGGTCTTTCACCCTAAAGGGAGAACCTGCAATGGCCAGATCTGCTGCTTCATTGAGGTCCATTGTCAAGGTCCTGCGAAATGAAGGAGAGGGATTCCTGTTGTGCTGTCAAGACCTACAAGCTGTACGAGAAGCAAACCTAATGCCTACATGGATGGAAGGTATTCTTAAGGAATATAATGAGGTATTTCAGGACCCTAGTGGTCTTCCTCCTTCAAGGAGACAAGACCATAGCATTGAATTAAAAAATTGAGCTGGAATCCCCAACATAAGGCCCTATAGGTACCCTCATTATCAGAAAAATGAAATTGAGAAGCTAGTTGATGACATGCTCAATTCAGGGGTTATTCGGCCCAATATCAGCCCTTATGCAAGCCCTATTATACTAGTGGAAAAAAAAAGATGGAGGATGGCGATTTTGTGTGGATTATAGGGCTCTCAATAAAATAACTGTCCCCGATAAATTCCATATACCTATTAGAAGAATTAGGGGGTGCAGCAATTTTTACTAAACTGGATCTCAAATCCAGTTATCATCAAATAAGAATGAAGATATTCCAAAAACTGCATTTAGAACCCATGAGGGCTATTATGAGTTTGTAGTAATGCCTTTTGGTCTTACGAATGCCCCTTCCACGTTCCAAGCCTTAATGAATGAGATCTTGCGGTCATACCTAAGGAAGTTTGCCTTGGTATTTTTCTATAATATCCTCATCTATAGCAGAAGTAAAGAGGACCATGGGACTCATGTGAGAGCTGTCCTATCCCTATTGGCTGAGAATAAGTTGTTGATCAATAAGAAAAGGTGCAGTTTCGGGCAGAGTCAGTTAGAGTATTTGGGGCATATAATTTCTGGGGAAGGTGTAGCTGCAGATCCCCAAAAATTAGAAGTCATGAGAAGTTGGCCTACTCCTAGCGATGTGAAATCCTTAAGGGGATTTCTTGGACTCACTGGGTATTACAAACGTTTCGTTCAAAACTATGGTAGAATTGCAAGGCCTTTGTATAACTTACTAAAGAAAGATGGCTTTAAATGGAATGAGGAGGCTGAGGAAGCTACCAGAAAATTGAAGATTGCAATGGCAGAAATTCCTATTCTCACTATATCTGATTTTACTCAACCCTTCACTGTGGAGACTGACGCGTCTAATAAGGGATTAGGGGTAGTGCTTATGCAGCAGGGGAGACCATTGGCTTTTCTAAGCCAAAGTCTCTCCAATAGGGCTCAGAAAAAGTCAGTTTATGAGAGAGAACTCATGGCTATTGTGTTGGCAATATAGAAATGGCGACACTACTTAATGGGCTGCAATTTCACTATATTGACCGATCAGAAAAGTCTGAAGTTTTTAACTAATCAGAGATTACTTGGTGAGGATCAGTTTAAATGGAGCTCAAAGCTAATGGGGTTTGATTTTGATATAGTTTATAAGTCGGGATGTGAGAATAAGGAAGCTGATGCATTGTCTAGAAGAATGACATATTCGGCCATTTCTATGATCAAATTTTTTGATGAAGATGGGGAGTCTGAAGTTTTGGCAGACCTGAAACTGAAAAAAATTATGCAGGAATTAGTGGTAAATGGATCTGCACATCCAAGATATTCCTTGCATGATAAAAAATTATGATATTCATTCAGGGTTTTTCAGAACATTTAAAAGGATAGCAGCCTTAGTTTATTGGGAGGGTATGAGGCAAGACATCCTACGATTTATGGCTGCATGTGAAACTTGCCAACAAAATAAATATCAGGCCCTATCTCCAGCTGGTCTGTTGCAACCTCTCCCTATCCCTACACAGGTTGGTCTGATATATCTATGGATTTCATAGAAGGACTACCAAGAGCACAAGGCAAAAACGCAATTCGGGTTGTGGTAGACAAATTAACTAGGTATGCTCATTTTATCCCCCTTAGTCACCCCTTCACTGTAAAGGACATAGCTGATCTATTTGTCCAAGAGGTTGTGAAATTGCATGGGTTTCCAAACACCATCATTTCTGACTGGGATAAATTTTTTCTAAAAAGTCAATTTTGGAGGGAATTATTCAAATGTGTAGGAACTAAATAGAAATTTAGTTCAGCATATCACCCTCAGACGGACGGCCAGACTGAGGTGGTCAATAGAGGAGTGGAAACATACTTAAGATGTGTTACAAGGGAAAAACTAAAGCACTGACCTTCCTGCTTAAGTTGAACAGAATTTTGGTTTAACTCTAACTATAATAGTTCATCTAAGCTCACTCCTTTCAGGGCTCTATATGGCAGAGACCCACCCCAATTGCTTAAAGGCACCACTGTTCCATCAGCAGTAGAGGAGGTCAATAGAATGACCCAAGATAGGGACTCTGTTGGACCAACTCCGAACTAAATTGCTTAAGGCTCAGGACCAGATGCGAGCCTATGCCAATAAGCACCGTAGGGATGTTAACTTGGCTGTAGACGATTGGGTTTACCTGAAATTACAACCGTATCGGTTGAAATCTTTGGCTAAAAAGTTGAATGAGAAATTAAACCCTAGATTTTATGGATCATATCAGATTTCTAAGGTCATTGGTAAAGTGGCCTATCAGCTCAACCTACCACCCGAGAGTAAAGTCCATCCCGTCTTTCACGTGTCTCTATTAAAGAAAGTCATTGCTCCCAAGGTGAAACACCCCAACCCCTCCTCCTATGCTGACTGATGAGTTGGAATTAAGGGTAGAGCCTCTTGCTGTAAAGGCTGTCAGAAACTACCCTGCAGGCACAGCTGAAGTGCTCATCCAATGGAAAGATTTACCTGACTTTGAAGCCACATGGGAATCGATTTCTGTTATGAAGCAACAATTTCCTGCATTTCACCTTGAGGACAAGGTGGCTCTCTTGGGGGGGAGTATTGTTAGCCTACCTGTAAAGCAAGTGCATAAAGGAAGGACCCATGGCAAGTATAAGCGGAAGCCAGAGCAGCCAGAACCAGCGTTAACTGTAGCTGACTAAGATCAGTTACAGCTTAGTAGTTAGTCTTATAACTGTTTTAGGTCAATTAAGGGTAGTTAGTTAGCTAGTCTTTAGCAATAAATAGAGACTAACCGCCTAGAATTACTCATTCGGTAATTATGGTGGTTGGTTAGGGAGGCTAGGCTCTAATCCCTAGATGTATCTTTGCACCACAAGATTAATAAAACGAGAGTTTTGGCCAGATCTATCACAGATTTGCCAAGAAAGAAGGATTGACGAAAGAATAGAGAGGAATTATATTATTCAAGAATCAAGAATGAAAGAATGAGTATGAGATACCCTGGCAGTTTGAGGAACCTGGACCCTCCCTAAACCAATTCTGAAATCTTTTCCTTAGTTACAGTTACAACAGTTACAATAATTCCCTCCTCCTCTTAACTCATTTTTGGGTTCCTCCTTATGTAAACCTGTCTAATAGGAAGCCTAACTCTATCAACAAACCATCAATAGACACTGAATATATTGATATATCTCTCAAAACATGCTAGACTCCTGGCATTAAAGAATAACCCTGAGTAAATGAAACTATGAAAGGTTACCTGACCTCCTCTTCTTCACATCAATGAAACCATCCCTCCTGATTCTTTCCAAATAATCTTTTCCAAGGTGTTCTTCAATGCCTGCCTTCATATCATAACGCCCAGAGAGGTTGACAACTGTTTTAATGTCACTATATTTTGAAGCATATAGAAGCACTACGCCACCTCCTGCGTAAAGATACAGAAAACCATTAGTAATAGTTCAACCATGCATGCAAACTTTATTTGGTCAAAAGATAGACTTGTTAGGTTCCACCAACTACAAATGAAATGCAATAACCACCCAAATGGAATAGGAATTTTCTCAACCTTGGTCCTTACCCAACTGGGATCTATAGAATACCTTTGCTCATATAATACAAGTTAACAACTATGGTAAAACGAAAGATATTGACCATGTTTATTTTTAGAACGGTTTGAGAAATATAACCAAAGTATTGACTTTTCTAATGCTAGACGTTTTGACTAGGTATTATGCATCAATTAAATGAAGTTTGAATCTGGCTTTATATCACAAGTTACACAACTCTTCATATTGCAGCATTCAAGGTTGCAATCTTAACATCCAAAGCATGGTTAACATGAAATCATTTTGATAAGGATAGTTCTCATCATTTTTCAGGCATATAATGAAATATGATCGATGAATGATTGGATAAATCAACATAGATAATCATATATCTAAAATGATATTTAGATCTATCTTTCTTAACTTTTTCTTGTTGGTAGAAATATTTACCGATTTGGAGAAAAAGTCAACCAACCTTTACTATGACCAACAATTGCACTGATTACACGGTTAGATTCATGGAAATGTTGAGCTACAGCATGTAAATCATCAACCTCGGTCCAATAGTTACCAAACTGAAACAAACCTTCACTTTCCCTTCAAGGAAAATCCAAGAGCTAAAGTTAAGACCAAACTAAGAGTGGAGCAAGGCTAAAGATCAAGACCAGATGACAGAAATTTTAGCATGTATAATGCAGTGTAAATGGAGAAACTACCACCCCAGTTTACACCAAGCAACTGAGTTCCTTCCAAGCAACAGGTTGGGTATGCTTGGGTACATATCCAAATTTCTTGGGAGCAAAAAAATTGTATGTGGCTTGAGACTTGGAAAAGAAATTATAAGGAGTACCAATACTGTATCTGTATTCATGCAACATAGAGCAGCATACGCAGTGACTGAATCAGATCTCAACAATTACACTATTGAAATTATAGGTAAATTGAGTTACTGAGGATGGTACATACCTACACTCCTAGCATGATAAGACTCCTAAAACAATACAAAGATCCTAATATCCTAGCAACTAGAACTACAAGAGTAATTTCAATATTAGTTATGATAAACAAAAATAGCCTCTGATACCAAAGCAATCACATTAGAGGATCACCTATATAACTTTTATGCTGTTTTAATGATCAAACTATCATATTCATTCATTCAGTGACGCATGATGTTGGTATTCACAAAGTATCAGTATTTTTACCATTGAGAAAGTATCAGTATTTAGTATCACATTAGCATGTGACCAAATTGATAAAATAAAAAATAAAAATATTCAAACCACATGCTGCTTTTCATACACGTAGTCATCTTGCACCTATTATTATCCATTGAAAACTGAAGAGCCTAGAATGCATCTCAAAAAGAGCAACCAAGATAAAGAGGGTCCAGTCCACTTTTCTCTATTTCTCAGTTTTTAGATTATCATTTGATAGTAAAATTCTGAAACTCTAATACAATTTAACAACCATTTACAGTAACATGCAAAGCCACCTAAAAAACAAACACGTACTTAATATGTTTAGACTTTAGACAAGTAATGGTTATACTCTGCATTGCTATAAACTTACCCATTTCCAGAAAAGTCAAAACGGAAAGAACTAATTTTTGCATTTTCCAATGCAACAGCAAGGTTCAATATGAGATTGGTATCCTAAAAAGAAAAAAGAAAAAAATAATCAGGCACTAAAGGAATTAAATAATAATAATCCACTCCCATATTATAAATTAAAGTATACAATTATTGATTTTAACTCTCAGTATTCTATCAAAATTTTCTATCTTCTCAGTTTTGGATGCATATTTCACATGATAAACTTGCAATTAAGCAAAAAAAAAAAAAATCCACTTAAAAATCTCAAACTATTGTGTGTGTGTACTGTGGTCTCATCATCTCATGATATTTTTTAATTATAAAGTTTAATTATTTTTTGCGTTACCATGATAATAGTGTGAAACATTCACTAGGAACTAACTAATGACCACCTTTGATAGCATCTCTCTTCTAGCAACGCTTTTTCCATTTTCCATTACATATTAAAAGCTATCTATTTATATAAAATATACATTTATACTGTGATAAAATAATAATAAGAAAAATAATAATAAAAGAATAAAAAGGCTTAGCATATGAAAGAAAGTAAGAAAGTATTAACCTTTGTGCATCGAAAACCATGGCACAAGATTACAATGTCCCTGGTTCCAGATTCATGCAATGTGCCCACAAGCTTTTCACCGTGCTTGTTGGGTATTATGACTCTGTGTCGCTGAACAGCTGAAAAAGCAAATGAAATACCAATCATCAAATTTCGTCAGTGAAAAAAAAAAAATCAATTCTGAATGAGCGTGTTGGTGTTGTGGATGCGATGAGTGGTGAATGTAAATCTCGCAAAACTCACTCACGTGGGTTTTGTGGAGGCAGAGCCATCTTCAAGGGTGGGTTCCTATCTTCTCTGCGCTTCTGAGTGGCTGTAAGGTAAATGCAAAACTGCAAAGAAGACGTCACGTTTCAGAAAATTGGCAATTTTTCGAAATGGCCACCAATTGCAGATCACAGTGTGCAAAAGAAAACATTCCCTTTTCTTTTGTTATAGAAATAATTGTGTTTTGGTTATAACCAAGTATCTCACGGACTAAAGTCAACAATTAATCTCATCCAATAAGTGTTTGTCCATATATCAAACTCATCAACATCTACTTAAAAATATAGGATTATTTAAGAGATTGACATCTTTTAGTAATAGATGTGTTTCTTTATATATCAAACTCAGGAACATGTATTTAAAAATAGAGTTATTTATCACTTATGTTATATTATATTGGTAAAATAATTGTGTTTGGGAGGTTTTAAAAAAAAATTAATAAAATGAGTAGTAATTTTCTGTTTTTTTCATATGTTTCTCTAAAGTTTAAAATACTTTATAAAAAATTTATTTTCTCCTTTTTTTTTTTAAGAAACAACTTTAACTCCTTAAAGAAAATTATTTTTTTTATAATATTTGTTTAAGTTTAAACAAATTGGTTCTAAGGGTATGTTTAGTCCTTTTTTTTGTAACTTTTTTTTGCTTAAAGGGAGAAGCTGAATCAAACATTTTTCATAAAAAATTCTGAAAAATCAAGTAACTTATCTTTATATAATAAAATTTGAAAAAGAAATAGCTTTTAAATAACTTAGTAGGAGGAACTTTATCGAAACTTCATGTAAACTCCTTTAAGATCTCCTCTTATCATACGAATAACTTTCTTCATCTCCACTTCTCATTCCAACTATTTTAGCTATTGAAGCATTCTTGTTCACCACCAAAGAATATAGTCTTGAATATTTTCCCTCAACAGTACTTTCCCCTAAAGCCAAAGGCCACACCAAAAAGATGTAAAATTTTCATCTCCTACCTTTTTACAAATCAAATTAGAAAATCATTCATTATATTCCAACTCTGAGGATTTTATATCCCTCCACCATTGAGAACGCATACTCCCCCTCCTCTCCCATACTTGTGCCTTAAAACCTTGTACCATAATGATTGGCACTCTACCTTCATACTCCACCTCCATTTCTCCATAAGGTTATATTAAATGTCTTTATATATTTTATCCCAAGACCCCTTTTCTCTTTCTCCATACACACTCTCTCCCAAGCAAGCCAATGAATTTTATCCCCCAACTTCCTTCCCACCCCATAAAAAACTTCTAAAAAGAGATTTAAGAAAAGAATGATACCTAACGGAACCTTGAAGAAGAAGAAAAAATAGATCAGGAGGGATATCAACACTAACTTGAGCAAAACCATACGATCTCCAAAAGAAATATGTTTATTATTCCATGATGTCAATCTTGATCTCACTTTATCCAACACCACCTATCAAGTAGACTTCTTATAATCTGCCCCAATAAGCAACCCCAAATATCTAAAAGGAACGGAACCAACTTTACAATTAAAAACATACATTGTTGCTTGTACCCAATCAGGTGATACATTAACAGCCACCGGACTCTCATGAAAATTCACCTCTAGACCAAAAAGACAGCTTGTACAATTGAAGAATTGCTTTAATTGTCATCTCATTTCTCCAGTTGTTCATACCAATAACCAAAGTGTCAATATCAAATTGTTAATGTGACACACAATTATATTGTCTCTCGAATTCAAAATCGTTAAACTTCATTCATCGTCATACTTAAGTCTTCTGTCACAACCAAGAAAAAAAAAAAGGAGAGAGTGGATCTCTTTGTCTTCAACTCTTTTCCTACCCTCAATTCTTTTGTAGGGTTATCGTTCACTAAAACAAAATTTTTTGTTGTGGATATGCACTCACAAATGAGCTTATTTCAAGTTGATTTAGTTCATTGCAAGCCCTAAAAGTAACCAACGAGCTTCCATTGGGTACCAAAAAAGTAAGGAAATATTTGTTATTAAAATTGTTAATAACTAGAACCAAATTGTTTAAAGGAAAAATGTCCAACTTTGAACCAATGATCGATCTTAATTACTAAACTTGAGATTATACCTTGAGTTAGAGTTTTTTCACATGAGTTTTAATTATTTATTTTCTAATTTTGTTTTCCTAATCAAATCCCTCTCAATTTATTGTTGCTTTTAATAGCATAAAAGAAGCAAAATTTATACTAGTTTATGTGGATCTATCTTTTTTTTTTCTAACTACAAAGTTAAGTTCTTTTGCTTTTTCGATGAGAGCTTCAAGTATCCTATAAGTTTGATCTCTTGGATAAGTTTTGTCACTAATTCAAAACTCAGTCACACCTCAACCTCTTCATCATTTCGTACGAATTTATTAATATACGAGATTCAAACCCAAAACCTCCTCATAAAGGATTCAACCTTATTTATTTCCTTACTCAAAAATATTTTATAAAAAGAGTAATAAGGTGGTGTCATAAGATGCACTTATATACATGCGTTACCTTATAACTCATGTAATGTGGATTTTTTGTGTAAAAAATGTAATGTGGACTTTTTAAGGTAAAATTCTAGAAAAGCTTCTTGCAAAAAGGAAATTAAATTCAAATCACTTTTCTAAATAATTATGTGACTATTAATTCATCGTTGTATTTTTTTTTAATAAGTCATCATTGTATCTGGTGATACATAAGAGTGAAATCAAGTCCTTTTGAGTCAATAATTTGTTTATGATAGTTTTATAATTTATCTCTTTATTGTTTTATATTTTTTTAAAGGACAATGTAAATAAATATTTTATAGTTATTAGTTTTATGATTATGTGTGATTCTATATTCTCATTCAATCATAAATTAATATTATATAATTTTTATGGTGATTATTAGTTAACAAGTTACTATACATTCTAGTTTGTAGTTTGTAATGAGATGATCAATATATAACATTTTTATCATTAAAGTTACATCCCCTTTCCTTCCAAAATGATTGCAGATTTAGTTTTTGAAAAAAATTCTAAATTTATTGATGTTTTTAGTTTTCAACGAGATATTTAAATATTTATTACAATTTTATCCTTTAATAAATATTGTTATCTTGAAAGACTTAATAATTATAATAAATTATAGAAAAAAGAAAAAGAATCAAAATATTTTAATAAAATTATCCTCTAACAAATTCTATTTTCTAGAAATATTTTTTTAATCTGTAAACCTTAAGTATAAGTTATTTTGAGATATAAAGTATATTATAAAATTGCACAATTCAACATGAGATACGATTTTTTTTTAGAAAAAGCGGCGTAGGGTATTATCGCTTTCTGTATATATCCGTAAAGATTCCCAAATTCAATTCTTTATTTTTTTAAAGGATTTTCCATATATTTTTTCCACATTAAATTAAATTTTGCGACAATTTTATTTTTCCTTTTTTTTATTTTCTTATATCATACCGTCATGATGTCAGTTGCAATACAGATGTAGTGTATTATTGTTCAAATAATAGTATACAATAATATTCTGTCAAAAAAAATATACAATAATATCAACAGTGTTAAGTTGTTTGATTTTATTTTTAAAATATCCAAATAATAATATGGGGAAAAGTTACAGGAGCGAAAAAAAAAAAAAAAAGAGGCTCTAAATAGTTAGATAATGAAAACCATACAGTTGTATAATGACTCCTATTATATTATTTTTTTCTTAATTTGCTTATATTCTCTTATAAGGATCTTCCAAATTGGTGTCTGTGCTTCTACTTTTGATCACCACACAAAGCTGGGCGAAGGAATAACACGTGATTAATTGGTAGCTGCATGTGCTTCTACTTTTGATCACTGAAAATTAGAAAATTGGGTCAATTCTTTGGGCAACACAAGACTCTGGTCCCAGGAAGAAGACTATTGGTGAGTTATGACTCATTGGACTCATTGGTTTGTCTGGAATTGGTGGAAAAGGGATGTTCACGGCGGTTAGCTTCAGATTTAGAAAAAAAAATCGAACTAATTAATTTTAATTAGGTTGATTTGATTTGAATTTTAGGGAAAAAATTTATCTAACATGAATCAAACCAATCTGATAATATTATAATAAATAGGTTGATTCAGTTTGAGTCATCCATTTTGACAAAAAAAAAACATGATTTTGTTCCCATTTTGACAAATAATAATGTCATACTACAATGTAACATATTTAAATGCTATTAACCTATAAAAACAATCAAATAGTAACAAAAATTAGAAAAAATAATACATGATTAATTATAATCATAAAATTCTATCTATATATAATAATTAAAAGAAAATAAACTAAATTATCTAACACACACCTTGATTTTGAAGACAAATGAAAAGTTAAACACAATGAACATTCAAAACAATAAATAGTAGGCAAATTAAGTATTAAAAAAATAAATATATAATTAGTTTGGTTTGAGTTTTAAAAGTGTGAATCTAATATCTAAACCAATTAACATCAGATTTTAATTAGTTTGATTTGGGTATAACCCAAACAAAAAAAAAATCTGAATCAATTTAATTGATACAATTCGGTCGTATTTGTCAACTTGATTTAAACCGATAAACACTCTACGTGAAACCGTGGAAACATGCATAAAGGAACCTTTTTATTAGGACTTGTATGAGGCTGACGTTGTGAGTGGTGACACAGGAAAGTTCATATATTACGGCTATTGTCCACAACCCACCAAACCAATGATGCTGCTGGCAAGAGAAAACGATGGTTAGAGCACAAGCAAATCTAGGGCGCCATTTATGCTTCTTTGACTTGTTGGCTTCCATCTTAGACAGGGTAATAAGGTGGACTATGACCATATCTAATATCATTATCACTTATACTCGTGTATTTGTCTAGTATATAATCCAGTACATAAATGGAACTTCTCATCTATGACCTAGCTAAAGTACAAGAAAATTGTATGAACGTAGTAAAACTCAAAAGGTTAATGTAACTGCCCCTTTCAATAAGGAAAAAGAATAATGGGCTTAACTTGTTAAAGTGAAGGGTGATGTTAGGTGCACTCAGCATTATTGCCGGTGCATCCAATATTTTAAGTAAATGGACGAAAATATCTTTCACTTAAGTTGATCCGTATGAATTATACAGATTTCATACGGATCAAGTTGATTAGTATGTTTAAATTATACTTACAAATCAAGTTCATTTGTACAAATCATACAAATCAATCATAGGATAATTTTGGAATTAACAAAAAATGTAGTAAAACTCAAAAGGTTAATGGGTTTAATTAACTGCCCCTTTCAATGAGGAAAAATAATACTTATAATGGGCTTATCTTGTTAAAGTGATGAATGATGCTAGGTGCACTCAACATTGTAAGTGAATGAACAAAAATGTCATTCACTAAAGTTGATCCGTATAAATCATACGGATTTCATACAGATCAAGTTGATCAGTATGTTTAAATTATATTTACGGATCAAGTTCATCCGTACAAATCATACAAATCAATCATAGGATAATTTTAAAATTAACAAAAAATGTTGGGTGCACAAGCAATAAAGTTGATGCACCTAGCATCACCCTAAAGTGATTAGAATGAAAAAAATATAGAACTGTTGATTTTCTTGTAAACTCTTGTTGAAATCTTATTATTTTTAACTTTTAAATTAACCAGAGTTTCACATATAGTATCTTAATAAGAGTTCAAGTTTTGATATTTTTTTAAAACAATCTTCTAACACTCTCTTTAATTAATTAATTAAAATTATAAAATTTTATTAATTTATCAAAATGAATAATTTTAATTAAAAATTAAATTTGATTTTTTTTTGTTTTGTCATTAGGTATAAAATATTGGTACTAGATTATTTTAAATATTTATAAACTTTGACAGAAATTAATTTTCACCCAAAAACTTGGTTGGTCGACTATTTTTAATGGGTTTTTTCTCCTAAAGTTATCAATGGCCTAGTCCAGTTTAACCTAAAATTCTCATGGGTCATGCTTTTTTTGGTATGTTAGGCTAGACCAAATTGACTCTTTTATTTTTTTTTAAATTATACTAATTTTAAAAGAAAAATAAAAAATAAGGTTGGGTCAAGAATTTTTAGGACTAACCTTGACCCGTTTGACCTAATTGGTCAGGCCTAATTAGACCGGTTCTTTTTAGGCCATCATTTTTACCGCTCACCCTAGTTTGGTGGTATGCTCATCAAACCGAGCCAATTTTAATAGTTCTACTCTCAACCTTACTTCTTCATTCCCAAAGTTTGAAGCAAAGATTGTATTTAAGAGATTTAAGTCTAATTTCACTAAGACCAACATAATATTAAAAGTATTGTCATTTATTAATTCTAAGCAAACAACATAATGTTAAGTGTAATTCACTAACACCCTCTTTTAAGATTTTATAATCTTAATAATATATCAAAGTGAATAATTAATACCTTTTAAATTTGATTTTTTTTATCTTAATATAAGTACGAAATAATATCAACTTTGACAATGATTAGTTTCCACAAGGAAACTTGGTTAATTGGGAAATATTTATTCAATGTTTATTTATTTTTATATAATTTAAAGTATTTAATAGGATATATTTAATATTTTCACACAATGAGTTTACCAATACACAATAATAAAACTCTTACAATTTGTTAGACTAATATTATACTCTCTTATTAATTCTTTTTAATTTTTAAAAAAATTAAATAAAAAGGTTAATATATTAAATATTTTTTCAACATAGAAAATATTAAATATTTTTTATTCAATAGGGTTGAATGATGAGAGTAGAGATAAACAATTGGGCTTAATGTGTGAAGCCCAATAAAGAAACATAATAAGACGTATAAGAAGAGTTTTTTTGTTTAGGGGTTTATTATACATGTAATAGAGTAGTGAGTATTGGAGAGAGCGAGGTGTTATTTGATTCATCATCCATCAGATTTGAAAAAGCGTGTCAATGTTCTTTCCATATAAACTCTTCCTTGGCCTCACTCGCTCTCAACTTATTCAGTGATTCTTCAAAGGGGTTAAGGTTGCTTTTTCAACAAATTTGGGGTCACAAATCACCATGGTTATTAAAATTGAGATTTTACCTAGGATCGAGAGGGAAATAAAAGATCAATACCGAGGATCGTAACTCAAATAGTAAGATTCTACTTTTTACTTAAAATATTAATATATTTTTTGCTGAATTTAAAAATATTAATATATAATATTACTACATATACATAAAATATAATATAGATAAAGAAATTAACATCTAAATCACAAATTTAAATAAACTTAAATTAAAAAACACAATCATAATAAATTATAATTGCATGACATGTAGATTAATAGAATTAAAATTCATAACATTTAATTTTTTAATACTATTATTTAATTTATTGTATAATATATTATGCATTAAATAGTTTGTTATTATTACTATTATTATTATTATTATTATCATTATTCAGTTTATTATTATTATTAATATCATCCAATTTAATTTTTTGTTTTATATAAAATGTTTATTTATGAAAAAACAAACTAAAAGAGAAAAACTTGGTTCGAAATAAACGTTTAAATAAATTATTGTTACTGCAAAATTAACGTTGAACCCAATTTATTAAGCAGAGACTCTATATCACTTCATAGTTTAATACTTATTTATCAATCTCTAACAATTTGTAAAATCAAAGCAAGTTCGATTATGCAATTGTTAATAGAATCTTTTTTTTAATAAGTTAAATAGATTCTTAATACTTCACCAAAATATAAAATCTTAATAAATTTTATTGATTAAACTTATATGTGTAATTATAAATTGATCTCACAATTTGAAATGTAATGTAAAATTAAGAGTATTGTCCCCAACAAATTTATGTAAATGAGTATTGTCCCTATAACATAAAATATTTGGATTTATCATTGATGATGATATTGGTCTTTTTTTTTTTTATGAATTGTTCTTCAACATCTCTTAGTTTAATTTATCCTCACTGAAGGTACTAACTTGTTTGGTTTCAATTTGTGCTTATTAAAATTCTCTATTGTGATAGTGGAGGCGTAATTAATCAAAGGAGTGAGGAGTATCAAAAGAACATATAGTCGGAGCAGGAAAGGCACGTGAAATATGGAACAAATAAGGTTAAATTCAATGTTAGGTTGACTTTGGTCTAACTAAAAGTAGGATTTTTTTTATTTACATTTACCTGAAATCCAAATCTATATTTTTTTTTAGTAAAAATGTGAATCTTATTTGGGATTTTATATTTGGCCCTATATGTTTATTTTGGTTTAGCTTTTTAAAAAAATATTTTTCCTACATCACTCAAGAAATATATTTCTTTAGAGAGAAGGTAAATAAAACTAAAAAAAAATAATAAATGTAATGAATATGTGATTGAAAAGGAAAAAGAAGTACAAAGATAAATACAAAAGTTGAAATATGAAAAAATAGGATTATAAATTAATTGAATGTGTCTAATTTATGTACATTTTATGTTGCTCATTAAATTTGCACTGATACATTTTTCCCCTTTTTAAACTAATAAGAAGAAAATATACGAATGATATTGTTAAACACCAACCGATTGTTCCAAGATCATCATCCACCAAACCGTCAAGAAGTTATGGGAGATCATGTACTCCTAACTTAAGTTAGCAATTACTAGTATTTTTTTTTTCCTTAGAAGGTTCACCTTTGATAATCTTAAGTTGGCAACACAAAATTTTATAGTTGAGAAATTTCTTAGTGAGGGATGTTTGGAACTATGTTGAAATGTTGGATAAGTCTAGATGATAACTTTGTAACAAGGCCTTGAATGGGGATTTGAGTGGTACTTAAGAGTCTCTACCTGACCTAATGAATGTTGATGAATGATTGCTTGGGTTGTTATTGCTCGTTTGTACCTAATGTTGAAATTGAAGGCACCACCCTTATACTTGGCCCACCTGGGATAGAGAAGAAATCAATCAAGAAGGCGAACTTGGACTTGAGTTTAAAGATCTAGGACATTTTGTATCTAGGGTTTTCAATTGATTTTTTGTGAACTAATTGAGTGTTTATTTTTTGTTTTCGGGGTTAGTGTTGGTGTTATGATTATCTTATGTATGGTATGTGTCTTTAATTTTTATTTCTAGCTAGTGGTTCTCTACTTTCACAATAGTGTATGCAAATTTGGCCCATTCATTATTAAAATATAAATTAAATACATTTACCCAAGCATAAGATAATTGGAACACCAACACTAACCTCAAAAACAGAAAATAAAAACTCAATTTAGTCCTAAGCCAACTCAATTGAAAACCCTAGATACAAAATGTCTTAGATCTTCAAACTCAAGTCTAGCTTCGCCTTCTTGATTAATTCCTTCTATGTCCTATGTGGGTCAAGTATAAGGGTGGTGGCTTCAATTTAAGCATTGGTGTAGGCGAGCAATATCAACTAGGTGGTTGTCCATCAACATCCAATAGGTCAAGTTGAGACTCTTCACTACCACTGGAATCCCTATTTCAGGCCTTGTTGTAGAGTTCTTATCTAGACTGATCCAACATTTCAACATAGTTCCAAACATCCATTCACCAAGAAAATTTTGAACTACAAAATTCCTTGTCAACTTAAGATCATTAAAGATTAACCTTTGAAGGGAATAATCTACTAGTGATTAAGTTAGGAATACATGGTCTTATAGTCTCCAAAAGGCCATAAAGTTGTGGAAGATCTTGTACACACTAAGAAAGGTGTTGTTCATAATTCTTCTCAATAACTTTAATGTTCAAATCTATTTTCATGCATAAGCTTTGCATGCTTTACAACAGTGTTATCAGTTCCATTTTAACTTTACTGTTATCACAACATCTTTTTGAGAAAACATTTTGAGCATACATTTTGATGAACTCTTCTCAACAATTTTCTAGTGAAGCTTATTGATGTAGTCATCTTCATCTAATGATCTAGTTTGAGAGGGATCTTTGATGTAGATGGAAAGCAATTAAGGTTCTTATTGTAGGTGTCACAACGTGGGTCACAACGGGACGAAAAAATAAAATTAGATAAAAAGATAAATTATTTTCCATAAAATGAAAAACATGGAGAGTCGCACCAACATTTATTTAAAGAAAACATCAAGAAAACCAAAAAGGATAAGGAATGGTCTACGATTTGAGAAAAAGAATTTGAGGATCGTTTACGCACGGGAAAGGTGCTAGTACCCCACATGTTCATCATGAAGATGACAACCTTTAATCGAGTGTGCTAAAAAAATAAAGTGACTTTTAAATATTTATCTTCCCTTGAAAATATGAATTATATTTTTGGTATATTATATTTTTATTTAGAAAATGAAATCAAATTTTTATTTTCTTTTAAAAAAAAGGTTTTTATTGTTTTTGTTTTTTTTTCGTTGACAAGAGATTTGCTCTCACTCCTATGTATCTCCAAGTGCAATGAGAAAATCAGACTTACGTAGTTCTTTATAAAAAAAATGTTTGCATGCTAGATTTATTTTATTTTATTATTTTTGAAAGATTTTGGTTTTGTGGTAAATCTTTTGAAGTCAAGCAAGTCGGAGACCCACTATGACATTCATAAAATTTACTCATACTTTATTGAAACATTATCAAGCAAGTCAGAGACCCAGCATGAAGTGCGTGAAATTGAATGATAATTTATTTGAGAATGTTATCTTTTTGGAAAAGACTTTAATTTTGTGATAAACTTTGTGAAATCAAGCAAGTCAGAAATTCAGCATATCATCCACAAAATTTACTCACATGTTTTTGAAAAACCACCAAGCAAGTCGAAGACCCAACATGACGTGCACATAATATAAGCGTGTACTAAAGAATGCTAATGCGGATTTGTAAAAATAAATAAATGAATAAATAATTGACATAGTGCTACGAAATCAGATAAATAGAATGAGAATAGAAAGGGATAGAATAGAAGTGGGAGAATACACATAGTAATTAAGGATGCATGATTAAAACATGGGGGGAAATAAAATGAATAATGAGATATTTACAATGTATTATTAATTAAACTAACTAGCTAGACAATGATAAAAAAAATCACATTGAAGAATAAAATAAATAATAGAGACCATAGAGAAATAAAATAAGATAAAGAGCTATCAACTAATATTTATAATTATTTTTATTTTCCTTTTTTTTCCTTTTATTTTTCAAAGTCAAAGGGCTGACTTGGATTTAGTCAACACCGATGGAGTGCTGACATGGCAGGCCTAATCACCCTTCTTAGTGGCAAGGGTGTACATATAAATAAAGGAGGCATAACCATCAATTTTATTTTATTGCGGATTTAAAAAATGGGTTGGGCCAAAAATGAAAAAGGTGCATGTGTGGAAAAATTGAGGTGTAAATAGTTGTGTTCATTTTTTTTCTCGCCAAAATTGACTAGGGCCAAAACAAAAAAAGGGGTGCATGTATGAAAGATGTAAATAACATTTTCTATTATATTTCAGATTTTGCAAAAAAGGGTAGGTCCAAAACGGAAAAGGGGTGCATCTATTAACAAATGGGGTGTAAATAGAAATTTTTGTTTTTTAGGGTTGAATTGAAACTGGGTTAGGGCGACCCGACCCAACCCGTGATTACGCAACTGGGTTGTAAAACCCTAGTTGCCTTGCGCAAAAAATGGGGCGACCAACGCGGAAACCACCACGGAGGGTGGCGCGCTACTCGTGGTACCACTGGTGCAAGGTCTAGCGGTGCAAGGCCACCATGGGGGCGGTGACGTGACGGTGGTGGCGGCACGAAGGTGCAAAAACGAAAAAGAAAAAGGAAAAAAAGAAGGTGAAAAGGGGACCTGATGACTCTAGTGAAGGGCCCAAGGGCGAAAGGTAAGGGCGGTGCTCCTACACTACCATAGGATAACGACAAATAGTGGCGGCAGTAGGGACAAAGGCACTGCGGCCTCGCTGAAGTTGGCAAAAGACTGGAAAAAAAAAACAAAATTGCATTGAAGAAGCATTTGCACAACCAAACAAAATAAAGGGATGATAAAAGAAAAGAAAAAAAAACAAGATCAAACCGTGTAGGCCTCGCTGACTGCCATGGTGTAGTCACCACGGAGGATGGCGCGGTGGTTCAAAAAATGAAAAAATAAAGAAGAAGGAGAAAAAAAAGAAGAAGAAGAGACAAAAAAAACAAAGAGAAGAGGGTCAGAAGGAAACGTGAGAGATTGAGGAAAGAGAGGTTACCTAATGATCCATCTCTCTTCTCTGACAAAGCTCGTCAAATGGTGCTGTCAAGTTGGTTCGTTTTCCTTCCCAGGATCCGTGTTTCTATGTGCATTAATTGTCAGACCTTCCTTTCTTCTTTTTTGGTGGCTTTTATCTTGTGCTCCTTTCTGACCTAATGGGTTCTCTTTGAGAGTCCAATAGACTACAAAATATATTATTATTACTCTTTTTCTTATTATTATTTGTTTTTCTTTTATGTTTGAGTTTTTTTTTACTCTTTTTTTTCGTTTTTTCTTCTTCTCTTTTCATTTCTTTTTTTATGTTGCTTTTCTTACTTTTTTCTTTTTCTCTTTTTTATTATCATTCTCTTTTAATTTTTTTACGTTGTTTTTTTACTCACTTTTTTATTCTTTCTTTTTTTCCTTTTTTTCACTTTTTATGTGTTTTCTTTTCTCTCTTTTTTTATCCTTTATTTTTCTTTTCTTTTATTTGTTTCCTTTTTTTTTTGTTTGTTTTCTTCTTTTTTGGCCCTGCCTGAATTAGGGTCTTATTATTGGAATACTTTGATGATGTAACACATCAAACTTGTATTCCATCACTTTGATATGCATCTTGTTGTAGCTAGAATTTTTTCCTACTACTTTATTTGATTTATTTGGCCCTTCATATACCCAAATTGGAATTTTGTTGTATTCATAAGAGTGTTAGATAATTTTTTTCCTTGAAATTCAAGGCATTGGTCTCATATCATTTAGATCTTTATAGCTCAAAATATTACAGTTGTATCATGTTATGTAGACAAAACGTCTCCAACTTCAAGTTATATTATGATCATGATCCAAGTTGCATCAATTCACGATTTCTTCTTTAAAAATATAGACCTTTCACCAATCTTTCCATGGACTACAAGGTCACCTCAAACGCATTTCTATAGCTCAGAATAAATCCTTCAAAAGTCTTTCCTTTTGTTGAAGTACCATGGTGAGTGTGCTCCAACTTTGTAGTATTTGTGTTTTTCATTATTGCTCATAATTTCTTATTAAGAGCAATATTCTAATTGTTCTTGAGAAATGACTCCTTCCCATGAATATCACTTTCTTTTTCATTTAGTGAGCTTATTGAGTTCATCACATGTAGTATATAACAGTCTGGAGCACACATCAAAGAAGACAATGATGGATCTAGAGGGGGACTGGAAGGGACCCTAGCCCTCCTCTCTTGGTATTTCTTATGTATATGTATATGTATTTTTAAGTTGGTTAGTGTAAAATTATGTAAAATTAATTTTATATTGTATAAAATAATGATGGTATAGATAGTATAAAATTGCAAAAAAAAAATAGTTTAATTTGTTGTTATCATGACAATGATTAAGGTTGATTAAGATGATATCTAGTATAAAATTATATAACATTAGTTGTGCATTTGTTGTTATTATATTAACGGTTAAAATTATTATATTTAAATAAAAATTAGTTTCAATTGTAAAAATAATAAATATTTTTTAAAAAAGAATATTTATTATAAGTTAGATATTTAAAAAATTACAAAGGAAGAAAAAAAATCAGCTCCCCTAGACTTCTGGATTCGTCCCCGAGAGAAGAAGCTAATTAATGGTAGTTAGAAGCTTGCATGCTTCAAGAATCAAACGTGGCTGTTGTACTCTAAAACTTACATTCGTGAAGATTCAAAATAACTTGAGTATATGGTAGATTGGTAACTTAAATAATAAAATTACCACTTGATTCACATGTATTAACAAAGAAAATAAATCCACTAGTTGATTTTCTTTTTTGTGCATTTAAAAGAGCGGCAAATAAATTTAAGGAGAGTTTTTTATAAGCACAAGCAAGAGTCTGATGCAACTACTTGAGTAGAGTCATCTAATAATAAAGCTCCATACCTATAAGTAGTCCAAATTACACTACAAAATTCAGAGTCAAAATTAAGCAATATCATTAGTAAACGCTACAATATCATTAGTCGTTGATTTAGTTGTCTCTCTCGAGAACTTGTTTAATCTTCTGGCACACAGCAGCATTTTTTTTTCTATAGTTCATTATATAATTAATAAAGATAGTAGGTGTTATTATATTATAAGAAGTATTATTATTAAGCAGTGTATGTATAAGAATAGACTAAGGATGAGTGGGTGTCATTATAATATTAGAAGTATTATTATTAAGCTGTATTTGTATAACAATTGACTAAGGTTCTCTCGTTCCATTTGTGTTTTTAAAATATATACTAATGTGTTTGAACATTCTAAACGAAAAAAAAATATGATGGGAGGAGAAATCTAATTAAAAATGTTTAAATAAGTTTTTTTATAAATTAATTATTAATAAAATAAATAAATATTATTAAATTCATTTCTCGCATCAACTAAAAATAATAATAAAATAAAATACAAAAATATATAATAATTTATCTTATAAGTCGATTTTATAAAATTAACCAATTTAATCTAAATTTAAATATTAAGATATATCAAAAAAATTCTTAAATTATTATCAAGCAGGTCTGTATAATAAGTTGAGAACAAACCTGATATTAACTTCTTTAGAAATTTCAAAAGAATTGATGTCAAGTACTGGAAAGAAACACCGTGCCTTCCACCCTTGACTAATTTTCAAAGCTTTCAAGCATATAGACTTTGACTTTACTACTTTTCCACCCATTCCTACTCTACTTTTCTTTCATGCTTTCACTTTCCATCAGTTCTAAAAACCATCTCAACTTCCATCTAGGCCCCCTCTTCTCTCTCTCTTTCTCTCCTTATACCTTCAGTAGTAAGTGCTTCTTTGCCGCTACTTTTCAAACTCTCTAACTTGCCTGGAAACAACAAGACAAATATATTTTTCCAACACCCACATGCAGGTGGTGCTATAGCTTTTATTTGCTTTTCTTTTTCTGGGCAAGCACAATTTCTTTCTAATTTTATTTATTTTCTCCTCCATTCGTTTTAGTTTCACACCGCATATCATGTCTCATCTCATACATTTTCCTCACAGTGGGATCAACCTACTTTAGTACTTTTCAAAACCCTTTCTTTCTCTCTTTGATCCATTCCTTCCTTTCACACGTGAAGTAAATATATTTCTTCTTGAAATTTTTAATGGCTAATTATTGATGAAAGCATTGAAGATTATTTTGTCTCCCTAGCCAGCAGCCAGCACCTAGCATCAATCTTGATTCTTCCATTCTACTCTCCTCACTCACATACACAGATCCACCACATGTAGGACTAGTAGATTGCATTTCATAAAAGTAATGGCATATAGAAAAGGGAAAAAAAGTACTATTCCTAGGGACACAAAATATATACTCTTCTATCTCATGATCATGATGCAAAAGCATTAGCATCAAGCACCATGCACCCCATGGAAAGCGTCTTCTCTCTCTCTGTGGCCGCAAGGGCTGATTTTATCCAATTTCTGGTGCAGTCTTTTGGCTGCAGTTACATTTGTCTATGGGCATATGATTCCATTTCACCAAAGTATATTTATGCAGCATATACACATATTATTCCATTTTAATTATATTATAAACATTACATATATAGTTCTGAGACTTTGCTGATTTTTTTTTTTTGGCATATATATATAGTCGTTTGAGCTTCTTGGATGGTATCTACAATCTAAGGAACAACCAAGCAAGTTCAAGTTTGGGGAGTGTGCAGGCACAACAGCTTTTCAGTCAGTTCCGGACTTTGACATTTGATATCAATGATGAGTAAGGCTATTAGCTCTAATGTTCACTAATTTTTAATTAATGCTTAATTTGCATATGGAATGTTATAATAAACAAATTATTCTTCTTTTCTAAATAAAAGCAAGCATATATAATTTGTTTGTTTTATTCAGCCGTGTTCCTGGACTAGCTTTTCGGAATCAACGGTCATACCTTGAGCTCCAACAATTGGAACTTCTCAGACTAGCATCCACAGAAATACAAACACAATTTTTTCAGGTAATCTATTCTTCTAAAGAAAGAAAATTCCCTTCAAAGTTCAAATTAATGCTATATATTTAACTATTCTTTAAGGTTATGATGGTACTAAGTTTAGTTTCTTTTTTTATTTAATTTTACAGGAGGCAAGGATTAAGGTTCGTTTGTTGTAAAAAAAAATCAAAATACTTTATGTTTTTGTTCCTAATAAGTTTCATGATGAACCAGAAATCTTATATATTATTGTATCTTCTTCTTCTCAGACTGCTGTTTTCATGGGGTGTAACAAAGGAGAAATTGAGCTTGGTTTCTTAAATATGTCCCAAGTAAGCAACTACATATATTCTACCATATATTAACATATTTAATGACAACTTCATATACTAAAAGATGAATCAATATTGTATTTTGAATATTGATTTCCCAAATTATTTTTTTTGTACAGGTTGACATTCAAACAACACTTAGGAGTTTGTTTCCTGAAGATTTTTCCACTAGAGTACTGTCCCAGCAAATTGATCAAAACCCTCCAGCATCATCTTCATCTTCTCTGAGATCAATCTCCACAGGAAGCCCTGAATACTCATCACTTCTATTCAGTATTCCAGGAACTTCTCAACCCCACTTTTCACCTGAGACACTTGGAGCATCATCATCATCAAGACTAGTGCCACCAATGCAGCCAGTGCCAAATAGTCCTCACCAACAAGCCATTAATAATATTCAAGCATTGGCACAAGTCCCTTCTCTAACCCAATTCCCCACACCAGAAACTGAACATGATGCAATCATGAGAGCAATCCTCTATGTTATATCTCCAACAACTTCTCATCATCATCATAATCAACAGCACCAACAAAACTTGCCTTATAGTAGTAATAATTCTCTTCCTGTGGTGCATCCTGATGCTAGTGCATTCCAGAGGTATAGACAAGACTTAGGCTCCAACAACATGGTCTCCAATATTCTCAGAAGGCAAAGCCTCATGAAGAGATCTTTTGTGTTCTTTAGAAACTTGAATTTTATGAGAATGAGAGATCGCATTCAAGCAACGTCTCGTCCCACCAATACTCAGCTTCATCATATGATATCAGAGAGAAGAAGGCGTGAGAAGCTAAACGAGAATTTTCAATCCCTTAGAGCACTTCTTCCTCCGGGAACAAAGGTACAAATTACTAATCAATTCAATGTTCTTTTATAAGCAATGCATTATGCAATGAGCAAAACTCATACACAACACCATAACTATATAGTTAATTAATGCTGTTTTCTAATCAAAATTTGACGTTTAATTTGGATGACTATGATAAAATATTAATTTTAATTAAAGAACAACTATAAAGTAGATACTACAGAGAGAGCTTAATAGGCTTCCAAAGCTCAAGTAATCAGAAATCATTCTTATATAATTTTTAAGATAATTATTATAAAAATCAATGAATTTACATGCAAGTTTATAATTAAATGATTGTATAAAAATAAATAAAAAACCAACCTTTACACCACTACAGGAAAATTAGATTATTCGTTGCGACTTTTGTAGTTGATAAATAAAAAATATCGTTGCAAAAACAACTTTAACCAGCGAGATACTTGTCACTACAGATCGCTACCTAAGTTTTTACCATTTTGTTTCCATTTGTTGTATATTACAAAATTAATGCCTTGAATTTGAACATATTTTAATATGATAGAAAGACAAAGCGTCTATACTGATAGCAGCAAAGGAGACATTGAGCTCTTTGATGGCTGAAGTTGATAAACTGAGCAAAAGGAATCAAGGGTTGACGTCATTTTTGTCAGCCAAAGAATCTACAACTGAAGAAACCAAGGTAGCTAGTTTATCGCCAAATAAAAGATTAAGTGTCATAATTTCACATGTACCCGAATCAAGCTCATCAGAAGAGAGAATGGTGGAGTTGCAAGTGAATGTGAGAGGACAAGTTTCTCAAACTGATTTATTAATCCGGTTATTGGAATTCTTAAAACTGGCTCACCACGTGAGCTTGGTTTCCATGGACGCAAACACCCACGTTGCAGAAGGGAATAATGCACTACATCAACTATCCTTCAGATTCAGGATTATTCAGGTATGTGTACGTATATCTATCTCTAGAATAATTCATGAAATAGCATAGAATAACTTAGTCAGAAAGAAATATTATATAACAATGGAAGCTTAAGTGCTTTCATGTATAATTTTTGTTTAACAAAAATTATACATTATAATTTTTGTGGGTCCAATAGACAATTCTATAAGTATAAGAAATTGATTGGTCATAAAATTAAACATTATACTATTATTATGATAATATATATCACAATGAACTTGCCTTTAGAGAAGGACTCTAAATGTACATTTGATTAAATAAAGACACTTGTTTCACCTGCTACTTCACCTAGGGATTAACTTAGTTTTTATAATGAATAATATATATATATATATATATATATATATATATATATATATATATATATATATATTTGAAGTCGAGTGAGCAAGTGGAATACATGTTTAAGTTAGCCACTCGTAGCTAAAAGAAAATATATTATATACATATAAAGTAATATGAGTATTATTTATGTTAATGCAATATAGTATCACTCAGTAAGGAAGATTTTACCTTTCAAAATCAGTCCCACCATGTAAGGACATGCAAGACATAAATATAAATATTCAAATTAAAAGAAAGTTTTGTCTACATAACTAGTTGCACATGTCAAACTTTTCAAAAATGGGTGGCGCACGACAAGTCTATTTTTGCATTATGAGAGTGGAATTCGTGCATACAAAATCAGACAATTAGATTAGGAAAAATAAGTGACGGCTTCTTTATTACAGGATCCAAGAACCCCCCTTATAAGTATAATGATGAAAAATATATTTTTGTTTACATATTACAATGTTTTAAAGTTAAGAGGAAGGAGCTTCGAACGTGCAGTTGTGATTGCTAAGATGGTTTGGTTTTGTGTGCTTAATTTGTCACCATCCGCAGATGACACAAATTACGTATTCAATTCAAAAAAAGTAGGTTCTATTTTGGCAGCCATAGAAAATGAATCAGCATAAAATATGCTGATAATTTCTATACGTATAAAGTTGTCTCGTAAGAGAAGAAAACTTATAAACTTGTGGTGGTGGCTGTTGTATTATAATTATACAAAACGACTAAAAAATAACGTCACAATTTTTTAGTACTACGTGTCATCCAATTCCGATTCAATTTGGTTTCGGTTAGTCTACTATTAAATGATTTTTTTATGGGAAAATATTAGTTTGATAGTTTTATTAAAAATATAAATTAAAAATATTTGAATTTGTGACTTTTCTTTCTTCTTTTCCGTTTCACCCTAATTATTACATCAATTTTATATATTTCTCTACCGATATATGTTACTTCCTCTGGTCTCCAAGAAGAAAAAAACATATTTCACACATAGGAATTAGTTATCTTCATTAAAAGTGAGTCTCAATTAAAAATTGAATATTTTTCTTAAACTATTATTTATTTGATTTTGATATCAAATATAAAAAAATATTTAATCTTATTAAATAAAAATTATTTTAAAAATAAACTCATTAAGACATTAATAATTAAAATTTGTTTATATTTTTAAAAAAAAGTATTGCTTATATTCGTAATAAAAGAGAGTATGATATATTAGTATATTATGATGTGTATGGATTATGAGTTAATAATTATCTACTGACAATATAAAATAATTGAAATAATATGACTTCAAATAAAATTATGGTAAAAGTTAATAAATAGTACAAATATATCATATATGATTTACAAATAAAATAGAATGTAAAACTATTTTTTTTTTTACTGAATGCAAGTAAAACTATTTTATTGTCAATGTATTCTGTCATGTTCTATTTGCCATCACGTATATATTATACTAGTATTAATTTCGTAAACCACATTAAAATTCGTGAAAAACATAACCCAAAAAGACTATTATAATTTATATATATGTACCCAAAAGATTATGATTAGTAGGGACCTTTTTGTGTGGAGAATAATCAGATGTGGATGTTATGTGTAGGGAAGTGAATGGGACGAGTCTTCCTTCGAGGAAGCAGTGAGAAGAGTAGTTGCTGACTTGCTACAGTACCAAATGGACCAATAACTTTCTTTGACCAACTTCACCACTCTTTGATTTATCCTGCGGCGATAGTGCATTCTTGATTTTAGTTTAAGTTCCATCAAATCCATTTAATTCAACACCCCACCAGTTGTTGTTATATGTTGGTTTCACAATTAAATTGGTTTTGTTAATTAAGTCTATTTATCATATTTGTGTAGGTTGTTGATTTTTTTTTAGTGTAAATCACGTATTTTTTTTATTAGAAGTAATTTTGCTCGAATTGAAGTAATCGATCTTATTATTAATAATTTTATGATTTTATTTTATTTTTCTACTGTATATGTACTTCAATGGTGATTGTTAAAATCCTAATCATCTTGTTAGATGATAACATGTCAAAAGGTCCTACATGACATTTATCAAAGTAATTTAGATGCAAGATCATCTTAAAGACTAGAAGTTGATGTAATTAGATAAATATTGATGAATTAAAATGAATAATTGTCAAGAAAGAAAAAAAATGGAAAACGAAAGGAAGATACGTCGTATAAATAGCCTTTCAAAAAGAAAAGATACGTCGTACGTATAAATAAAAAGACAGATAACCTAATTGATTTTAATGAAACTATAATTAATACTGGCTGATTCAATTGTATAGTGGTCGTGGACCGACTCTTGGCTATAATGTTATGCATATGATATTTTTTTGAGGTATAGAGACAGTGTGTATTGTAGGATATTAAATTTGTACATTGAGTCACCGACAACTAACTTATTTAATTAAACTGAAAAAGTAAAAATGAATTCATTGTTATTTTTAATTAGAATACTTTCAATTTAATTTCACCAAAAAACAATACTTATATATCTATCTACTTTATAGTAAAATGATCAAGTAAATGTATATTTATTTTCTCACTTTATATATTTATCTAATTTTGAAGGAGTCAATGAAATCCCACACATCATATAACCAATTGAACCGATTTAAAGGGACTTATATAATAATTATTTTAATTTATATCCAGAAATATCGTAGCTTATACATCAAATTTATTTTCCTTATATCCTTTGTGCTTATGTGTACTCTGTACTGATGAGTGCTTGGTGTGAAAGGGATTTTAATTACTAATTACAATCTATGTTAAAGCTAATTCTGGCTTTCTTGCATGCATTGATGAAATTTTTTATGTCGCCGACTTCAATTTAGCAATTTACACAAGGACCAAGGGAGCAACATTTGACAATGAAACAGATTGATGGATACAATCCATTTCAAAAGATGGTCAAAATCATAAAGTCATTATAAAATAGCAACCCACAAACTAATGGTTTTGTAATTATTCATTCTATCATGTACATAGGATTCTATCGTTAGTCAATGAATTTTCTTTTTGGAAATTTAAATTAATCATGTTGGGAGAGAGATGACGGTTTTGACTATGCATCCTCTCAGGCCAACTTATTGTTCAAAGAATTCAATAAGTTCTGAATACAATATAATGTTTTTGTTTTCTTCAGTAAGATCTATGCCGAATCTGTACCACAACCACAATTTGTTACATTACATGAACATATTATTGGAAAATTACCTAGAATTTTTTACGTGAGAATAAGATTAAAAACCATTGACTCTTAATCTTATCATAGATGGTTAAAATTAAAATAAAATAAGTCGTATATGATGGTATGATATTATATATTGATTATATATCTATACATAATTATATAGTCTATATTTATTTCTCTTACTTTTATATATTAAAATAATTCTCCATCAAATATATATGTCATATTTTATTTTTAATCATTTGGATACTATATGAGATATTAGCGAAAATAATTTTTTATTTTTTAGTTAAATTTTGGATTAGTCAAAAGTCAATTTTTTTTATGAACAAGATGGTTAATATAAAAAATATTCTACTTCTAGTTTCTAACTACTTTAATTAAAAAAATTATACAGTAAGAATTATATATATTCATCAAAAGAATACCAATGCAATTACCTATCAAGGAAGATAATTGTCACAAACAAACGAAGCTCGCACAAGATAAAACGTATTAAAATATGTATTCATAAACAAAGTCAAGACTCAAGATATTGGTTCTCACATTTTAGTATTTTAAGCACACAAATATTAATTTGGATAAAAAAAAAGATATTTTTTTGTAAATAAAATTTACTGACCGTAAAATTAATTTAGACCAAACGGAAAAACTAATCAAATACGGAAACTAATGTTCAATCCAACTTGTCTTCTTATAGATTTTAAAAAGGTTTTACTACTATTCATGTAATCCTTTTACTACATTGTTTTTTATATATATTTTGGTCCTTATACCTAAAAAAAATTACCAGTACATGTTTTAGTTCTACATAATAACTTTTAGTTATGTTTTGGTTGGTCTCTTCCGTCAATTATCTCTTTCAATGTTATTAGTTAATACTGCCACAAAATTGAATTAGGCAATGCAAGACCGTCACAAATTTTCTTATAATTATAAGCAGCCGAAAATTGTTCTCGTCACAAAATAGAAATTATTTTCACCTAACATTTGCTTGTAAGCAAACAAGTTACAAGCTAACTCGGTCACCTTATTTGTATTAGTGCATAATTGTTAGAATAAAATATATTTAATTAAATTTCTATGAAATAAACAATAACAAAAAAGATAATATAGGAATGTTATAGAGGAAACAAACGGAAAAAAAAGGGCAAATTGATGAAAAAGTGTAGAGATGCATTACCAATTTTAAAGGTTGTTGGAATGCAGGTATAATATGAAGTCTCATTATGGATAGAAATGAACAATTTGAGTAATATATGTGAGAAAAATATGCAAATCTAATGCCTTACAATTTTAGAGTTTAATATGGTATTAAATTCACTTATATAATTTTTTATGGGTTTCTAAACTCCCTCATATTTCTCAACAAGTGATATCAAAGTTGATGGTTCAACCAAGTAATTGGCTCATATAAGTATAGCGGTGGTAGTAACAATGTGGTGGAGGTAGCAATGAAAGTGGTGCAACCAATGGTGGCGGTGTTGACAATGGTGACGATGCAGATAGTGGTGATAATGACCATTACTAGAAAATAAACTTTTAGCATCGGTTATTAAGAACTTTTAACATCCATTATCAACTGATGTTGAAACTATCAATATTAAAAGTGTCAATGTTAACATCATTTTTTGAAAACCGATGTTAAATTAAACTACACAGCATCACAACATCGATTGTAATTATACATAGCACAACTGTAATTTGAGTTCTACCTTCCAAATTTTGTGATTGTGCAAAAGTCTTCCATCCATAACTAATTTTTGCAGATTTCCTCCAATGATTATAAACAATCTTGCATTTCGTAATCCATTCCAAATTCAGATGGGTGAACCTGCACCTTTCATAAATGAGTACATCGTACTCGGCACATCCTGAAAGTAACATTAAGTTCATCTTAGATATATATATGATTTTAAAATTTGGCAGACAATGGTGTTTTTGTACTGATTATATATAGTGTTGAGTTACTCATCAAACTGTTACAAAACACTTTGTACTCATTCAGCAGGAGTTTAAAAGTGAATGGGTTAGGAATTTGGTGGTACAATGAGTGTCATTTAGGATAAGCTTTTGGTTAAGAGTTGTTTTTGAAGATGTTCAAGAAGAAAATACTTTGTCCAAAATGGGTCATGGTCACTTGATGATTTCCTATGAGTCAATAGAAATCTCTAAGTTCTGTTCATCCAGCCAGTATAGTTGGGTTCACCAGATCTTGGTTATATGTAATAAAATGCATGTTGTCATTACTGTCTAGCAGCTCACTTCACCATAAGACTACATTTAAAGTAAATTAACATAAGCAATATTGATGTGTTATATCATGTCGCGTTTATTTGAGAACAGTCTTGAAATTCCTAACCTGATCCTTAATATGAACTGTGTTGAACATTTCATCTGGTTTTCTATTAATCTTCATCATTGTTGTAACCATTTTATTCTAATCTTTTGATCTTCATTCATTGTTTATAAACTCCATTTACAATATAAAAGTTACTATTAATCCACAACATCTGTTTTGCCTTAAATATGCTCAGTTAGAAACTATTAATCCAACGTTGTATAGTCTCTAATATAAAATTACCCTTTGGCTTAAAAGCTAAAGCTGCTTAAAAATAGATATGCATGCCTACCTACTAGTAGTAAACCAAGAGATATGAGATTGGTCTAGTACATGCCACGGAGTTGAAAGACACAGTGCATATACCCATTTTTGAAAACCAAGAATGGTATTCCTATTTTCAAAGTATCAATTTTTTGCTTCAAGTTAAAAACCCTAACATCATCTTGGGTCTGTGACAGAGGATCGAAAATTTTAACCTAGAGTGTATAAGGATTCTTATCAAGTGAAATAGGTCGACGCATAACTCTGTTGTGGTTGGCCGTTAGATGAACTGACCATGCTCTACCAGTTTAAACATGGATTTCTACTTGACTATATAGGAAAATTCAACTCTTTAAGTACACGTTAATCAATTAATGTTTTATCATTTGTTTCTCTATGGAATTGCATCAAAATTGCAAGAGGTACTTCAAGTTTCCCTTCACGTACACACATTTTTATTCATTATTTTTTTTCTCTCTAATCATATCAACTATTGGAAAAAAAAATTAGGGGCCTAAGGTCTAAGGTTGTGGCAGAATTCTCACACCAACACAAAGTCTCATTATAAGAAAACAAACAGAACACATAATTTAAGATTAACTGCAAATTTGACCGCTTTAGTATTTCTGGAAAACAAACAAAACATAGAATTATCTCACCAACACAAATCCGATATGAAATAGTATATTCAAAGTTTCAAACTGTCAGTATTTGTAGTCATTGAAGCATAACAGAGCAAGAAAATAAAACCAGAGATCCGTTGAGGACTGTCTCTAATGGCGTCGGTGAGGTGCTGAGAGTCCGAGATTGAGTGAGGAATGACAAGGTCTAGCGGCGGCGCAGTAGTGCAGAGGTCTGGCGTCGCATCGCGTCGTGAGTGAGGAATGTTGCAATGCGTTGTGGCGACGTGAATGAAGTGAAGACCGAGAGGCGAGAACGAATAGGCGAAGAGAAAGAGAATAGAGGTGTGAGAGGCAGCGATGACGTGGAGACGGAGAGGCGGAGAGGCACCACGAGAGGTTGCAGTGCCAACAGTGAGAGAGTTTCAATGCCACAAGTGCGAAAGTGAGGGATTTCGAGTGAGAGTGAAAGTCAGTAAGGCAGAGGAAGGGAGCTCGAGGGTTTTCGACGCCATAAAATCATTATAAAAGATCCCACAACATCGATTTTTAAATAAAATTGATGTTAATGAAGTAACTCAACATCGATTTTTGGAAAAATCGATGTTGAGTTTTTCTTACGTTTTTACCAATAACATCTATTTTTCAAAAAATCGACGTTAACACGAGTCCATTAACATCGGTTTTTGAAAAATCGATGTTAGTGAACTCATGTTAACATCGATTTTTAAAAGATCGATGTTAATGGACTCATGTTAACATCAATTTTCTGAAAAAACCAATGTTAACAAACTCGTGTTATTTACGAGTATGCCATCGTATTTTTGTTAACATCGATCTTTTATAAAACCGATGTTAATGTAGCAATGTTAAAACCATTATTTGTAGTAGTAGACGATGTGGTGGTGGTAGCAATGGAGGTGGTGAAAACAATGGTGGTGATGGTGGTTGTGGTATTAGTGGTGGTGGTGGTGGTTGTAGCAATGTCGGTGGTGTTGGTTACGATGGTGGTGGCTTTCACAATGGTGGCAGTGGTGGAGGTGGTATTGTTAGTAGTAGTGACAATGAAGGTGGTGGTGGTGATAGCAATATCAATGGTGGTGGTGATGTTGGTGATGGTGACGGTGACACTAATGGTGGTAACAATGTTGTTGGTAATGGTGATGTCGGTGACAATAATAACAGTGATAGTAATGCTTATGATTGTAGTAGTGATAGTCAATTATGACGAAGACGACAATGGTGACAATGATGAAAGTGTTATTAGTGATGGTGACAGTAATAGTAGAGATGGTAGTAATAGTAGTAGTACCAACAAAAAAAAATCATTGTTAAATGTAAAAAATATATTTTTTTTAAACTAAAAACCAAATTCACAAACAGTTTTTTTTCTTGGTTTTAAAAATTGGTATAAAAGTATTTTAAAAATGATTTAAAAACAATTTCAACTTTATTTTTGTCAAACATATGTATTTTAAAAATTACATTTAAAACTCTAAAGCCAAAAAATCACAACCCTTCCACACAAATCCTAAACTAGTGAGATGATGTTTCAATAAGTGCTGTAAACACACAATCAAGTAAAATTGTACATAAATGCATAAATCCTTTGAAATATCATAAATGCAAACATGGAAACATAGATATATAATTGTGCACGTTATTATTTATCTTTTTCATTTTTTTCTTCTTTAGAAAAATATTGAGCTTAATTAAGTTGTTAAGGAGCATCCCCTTATTTTTGTCATAAACTCGTATATTCATATTATTATATATACTCCTCTGGTTCAAGGAGTCCTCAACAACTTATATTTATCTTTCGCCAGTCTGACGAGCCATTATCATTTATTTGTAAGCATTTAGTATCATTGTGCAATTATATGTAAGTACGAAGTCTCATATGTCAAGGTAAAAACATGACTAATATAATATGTTGTTGTAGGGCTCTCGGGCATAGGCCAAGTATAGTCGTGCTTAGCATTGGACCCCTAGGGCGACTAGGTCAAGTATAGTCTTGAAACATGACTAACAAAGTAATTAAAATGATATTTAGTCTTTTATTAAACATAAAATTAATTATTTTAATCATAATGCTACTTTTATTTAGGTGAAACAAACATATTTTCCTCAATTAAACATAAAATTAATTATTTAAATCATAATGATACTTTTATTTGGGTGAAACTAATTTTTTCCTCAATTAACCTAAATATCAATTTATTTATTAAAATTAGACTGGATTTAGCTCTTATTAAACCAATCTTTTTTCTATGTTTACCAAATCCTAGTCAATCACTTTTAACCATCAATCGTATGTTAATCCCTCTATATTAAAGTGTTAAAATAAGATTATGTCATTGTTTTGTGCCAATAAGCCATTTTTAAAGTTGTAGAGATTAGAGTTCATCTTAATCCACTTAATCTTTGATTAGGAGTAACATATTTTTAATGTAACTCTAAACTGTATTGTAATACTTTGTTAGTGAATTTAGCTATAATCACTTTTCCTAAGAGATTTTAGTTGTCCCTAGGAATTTTTACTTCAAAAAACAAATGGAGTCAGAACATTAGATAAATAAGTTTCTTAATATAGTTAATGAGGTCATCTTGCAGTAAGGCCAAGACAATTGAGTACGGTCCTTTTGGGATGGAGATAACAGACAAGGATTAGTTATTTACTTTTCTAATTCTTCTTGTTTGTTGGTGTTAGTAATTTCTTAGCATTTTTATAAGAGTGGTCACCAATCGGGTCAAGTTAAGTTTCGGAAAATTCTTAATCTAATTTAATTAAAATTGATTAGATTGGGTTAGGTTGGAATTAAAGTACCTTTTGATAATAATTTCATTTATATCAACCCAGTTAAATTTAAAATAATAAAGAAAAACTTAAAATAGGAAAAAAAAAGAAAATATAAAAATTGAAAATCATATATTTTCTTAAAAAATCAAAACTATTTACAAAGCATATTTATTAAATTACATTTCTTTCTCGTGCCTTTAAATGTTTAAATTTAATACGTATAGATTAAGAAATATTCAATAGAAGTAAAATATTATTATATTTAGACTAAAATATTTTTATTTTATGCTTTATCTTTAATACCTACATCACTAATAGTGAGATATAAATTAAGGATATATTTGGGGGAAAGTATTAATAATTAAATTTTAAAATTTTAAAACATCAATTGTTTTGAGATTAAAAAAACTAAAACATTATAAGAAGATGTTATATTACATTATTATTTTTATTTTTTAATTGATGAGATTGAGTCAAATATATGTAACTGCTAAACTTAATATCTAACCCTAGTTAATCGAGTTTGTACAAACTTAACTCGGTCAAAACCGTGAACCCAACTCCTTTTTTTTCTTGGGTCGATTATTGTACCCATCATAATCCCTACTTCTGAATAATAATTTGTCAATCTGAAAATTCAAAGAATCAAAGCAAAAATGTCAAGTTTGACTTACCTAATGTATGAACAATTGCGTGATAAATGAAAACAATAAGAAAAGCTCGGTCCCCAAATATAAGAAACCCACTTCCTTATAACGCCTGGCCCGAAACCTTGATATTGAACGCAAATCTTGTTTGGAAGTTGGAATTAGGACAGTAGACTAATCCTGAGGTAGAAATTAGATTTAAGTAGCTGATGATGTGATGTGATGAAAACTTGATAAGTGACATCATTTCAGAGCATATTGAATGGATTAGAGGAAATTGAAACGAGCAAACTATACTCACAAGTCACACCCTGGTCTTTTATAATGCACAATTTGCAAACGTTACTCCTATTTTTTTTAACCTCTTTAATATACATTTTTTTTATAAGGATACCTACCGGTATAATATATTTGATGAACAATAAAGAATATTAATGTAATATATTTTGGGTCATTATGATATTAGGGTAAAATATTTATTAATTTGATTGATAATTAATTATTTATCGGAAATTTTGATTAACCACTTTATTTTCATCCACAAAATTTGAAGTTGAGATTTTATATAAGGAGATCAAGTACAAAATACATGATTGATACTTCATAAGGAGAATTTTGTAATTAACATAGATTGATTGGATGATGCATCTTGAAAATACATCAACTAATAGGTATATACATATAATTGCTTAGTTGTAAAAAAAATTGCAATACAATTTGTTATATGACGGGGTTGAAGGCACACATGCAAAATTGATGAGGCTATGTCATGATAGTATGAAAATTTTGTGTAATTGTTGGAATGCAACGAATAATGTGCTTATATTGCAACATTGTGATTTAAGGGTTCATTTAATAGAAACATCAATGTAATGGAGCATATGTTCCGTACCTTTTTACTAGAAGGTATGTGATTTTATATTAACAGAAGTGTAGATCTTCAATGAGTATCAACATATTGACAATGTTGGTGTTAAGTGTTAACATTTATGTTTGTGGTTGCACACTTAAAATTACTCATGGCCTATCATGTGCATGTGAACTCGTTAGATATACCTTTGAGATCCACTCATGTGCATTGAAAAAAGTTATTGGTTACTATAGAAGAAATGGGTAATTGTTGGGGAAGGTGGCTGAACTTGTTAGATATGTAAGAATTAATGTCTTATGTGAGAGGCATGTGATTTATGTAGGAACTAATAAGTAAATAATTAACGATTAATGGCTAAATTGTAATTGGGCTTAATAGGAGAAGTTTCTAGAACTAATTGCTACTTGATGGGAGTAGTGGTTATAAAAGGGGTTTAATACCCACTAACGTAAAATAAGGTCCCCTTTCTGACCAGAAAAGTGTTCTCTCTCACCCATAGCCATCACGAACGGAGAGAGGCAGAAAAGAAAGGCCAAAACGAAGTGAAATCTTATTTCTCTCCTTTTCCAAGGAAATCAAAGTACAACAGAAGTTCCTATGAAGAAAGGTACAAGTCTTCCTACGGAGAAAGGTACACAAAACATTATCTATTGTTTATTGATTGTTTGTGAGAATCATAGGTTTCAAGATCTTGTTGTTTCCTATAATTGATATTCTAGGAAATCTCTTAAGAAATTTTTACATGTGGTATCAGAGCATGTGTTATAAAATTTATGATTCTCCAAGAATGATTTAATTTTTCCAAATTATGCATGAACACTAATTATGAAATTTAGGGATAATTTAATTTCTTCAAATTATGCATCAAACCTAATTATGAAATTTAGGGATTTTAATTTTTGTTACATGTATCTTTAATTAATGTTTTAATAATGTGTCTTTCGCGTTAATTATATTTTCCGCTACAAAGTATGAAATTATGTATATCATGAGAAAGCTTCTACCGTGCCATTAATGGACGTTAAGCATTTAACTAGAATGAGAGTAGAGAAAGCCATTAATTTATTTCTAATGGAGAAAGGCTAATTCAATTGTTTTGGAGAAAGCTGTGTGACCGTAAAGTAGGTTCCTTTAAATTCCAAATCATGGAAAAGGTTGCTGCACGACGTTCCGGGAAGAAGAAAGGAAATATTTTGAAAATTGCTATTTGCAAACCTCTTTTTGTTATTTCCAATCCCACTTGTGATTTTTTTTTTAAAAAAAAATGATTATTAAACGTAATTAAAGGATTGAAAGTTTATATTCTTTAATTAAATTAACGTGAATGTTTTGCAATTATTGGTAATAGTAAATATATGTATATGCTACATATTTGTTTGAACGTGTTTGAATGCAAAAAACACAAATAAATATAAATATTATTTTATGGCCTGGAATGAAATTAATAGAATGACTAGAATTGTTAATAGCAATAAGTATGTGCAGACCATATATAATTGATTGAAATTAAATGTATGTTGAATTTGTTAGTCACCAAAGTGACCAAATTTGTAAGGTTATTTAATTCCAAATTAATGATATTTCAATTATATTTGGTTGGAATTAAATGTATGTTGAATTTGTTAGTCACCAAAGTGGCCAAATTTGTAAGGTTATTTAATTCCAAATTAATGATTATTTCAATTATATTGGTTGGAATTAAATGTATGTTGAATTTGTTAGTCACCAAAGTGGCCAAATTTGTAAGGTTATTTAATTCCAAATTAATGATTATTTGATTACTCATAGAATAATGGATGCTAAATTATATGATTATTGGTTTATGGGTAATTGAAATTCATTGTTATAAGGCATTTATGGATCGCCCAAAGGTTGATTAGTTGTTCTTATAATTAATGAATATAATTGTAGGCAATTTGTGTGTATCATTAGTTTTATTTATATGCCCAAAGGAAATAGATACTACTAATTGGTGCATATTTAATTGCCAAATAATGTTAAAATTTTATTAGCATCATTATGTTTGTATGTTGTTGTTGGTGTATCACCCAAAGGAGAACATCAATATACATTGTCCGTTATTGAATGAATCATATGTATGACATGTATTTTATGTCTCAAAACACTTATGTGAATTTTATTATGTAATACATGTTTTGAATTCATTGGATTCTTATGTATCATCTGTAGCCAATTTTAATGGGCTTAACTTCTCTGACAGAAATGAGCAAGTCCAATTTCACCTTAGTGTTTTGGATCATGATCTTGCTATGTTGGAAGAGAAGTTTGTTACTATTATTGATGCTAGTAGCAATGAAGAGAAAGTTCATTATAAAACTTGGGAAAGATCTAACAGACTCAGCCTAATGTTGATGAGAATGACTGTTGCAGACAGTATTAAGACAACTCTCCCTAAAATCGAAAGTGCTAAAAGTTTATGTGATTAGTGGGAGAGTGTTCTCAAACAGCTGATAAGTCTGTTGTTGGGACATTAATGAGTACATTGACCACCATGAAGTTTGATGGTTCACGTACTATGTATGAACATGTCATTGAGATGACAAACATTGCAGCAAGACTTAAGACCTTGGGAATATAATGGCTGTGAATGAGAACTTTCTTGTTCAGTTTATTCTAAACTCATTACGTCTGAGTTTGGCCTGTTCTAAATGAACTATAATACCATGAAAGATAAATGGAATGTGCATGAATTGCACAGTATGTTAGTTCAGAAAAAACGAGGCTTAAGAATCAAGGAAGTCACTTAGTCATTATGTTAGCCACCAAGGGAATCAAGGAGCTTGAAAAGAAATTTATGAAGAAGCATGATAAAGGCAAAGGGTCATTAAAGAACAATGACGACTCTTTGCAAATCCAGAAGAAAGGTATCAAAGGGCAATAATTGTCAATTTTGTGAAATCAAGACATTTCTAAAGGATTGCCTAAAGTGTAAGTCTTGGTTCGAAAAGAAAAGTGAGCTTAATGCTCATGTATGTTTTGAATCAAACTTAACTAAGTTTCCCATGATACATGATGGATTAATTCTGGATGTATGACTCATGTTTCTAACATTATGCAGAGATTCCTTACAATCCAAACCATAAGCCCAAATGAGAAGTTCATTTTCATGGGGAATGAAGTGAAAGCTCAGTGGAACAGTTGAGACTTATTGTTTAAAACTCAACACTGACATCGTTTAGATTTACTGGAAACTCCTTATGTACCTAGTTTATCTAGGAATTTAGTTTCATTATCTAAACTTGATGTTACTGCATACTCTTTTAATTTTGGTAATGAATGTTTCAATTTATTTAAGCATAATCATCTCATTGGTACTGGTATTCTTGTGATGATTTATATAAATTGGAAATAAACAGTTTGTATGCTGAAATGTTTTAACTCTGCATCATAATGTTGGCACTAAACATAGTTTAGTGAATGAACGATCTGCTTTCTTGTGGCATAAACGTTTAGGTCACATTTCTAGAGAAAGGATGGAAAGATTAATAAAGAATGAAATTCTTCCTTATCTAGATTTTATGGATCTAAATATTTGTGTGGGTTGTATTAAGGGAAAACAAGCAAAACATACAAAGAAAGAGCTACAAGAAGCACTCAGCTTCTTGAAATTGTGCATACTGATATTTGTGGACCTTTTGATGTTAGTTCTTTCGAAAGGAATGATACTTTATCACCATTATTGATGATTATTCACGTTACGGTTATGTCTACTTACTGCCCGAGATTTCTTAGGCAATGGATGCCTTAGAAATTTACTACAATGAAGTAAAAGGCAATTAGACATAAATGTGAAAATTATTAGATATGATAGAGGTGATGAGTATTACGGAAGATATGATGAAACTGGGCAACACCAGGTCCATTTGCTAAGCTTGTTCAGAAACGTGCATTTGTGTGCAATACACAATTCCCGGTACACCACAACAAAATGGTGTATCAGAAAGGCGTAATAGAACTTTAATGGATATGGTTAGGAGTATGTTAATCAATTAGACTTTACCCGTATCTTTGTGGATGTATGCCTTGAAAACTGTCATGTATTTGTTGAATAGGGTTCCTAGTAAGGCAGTTCCAAAGACACCTTTTGAACTGTGGACAAATAGGACACCTAGTATAAGGCACCTGCATGTTTGGGGTTGCCAGGCAGAAATAAGGATTTACAATCCGCAAGAAAGAAAATTGGATGCAAGAACAATCAGTGGATATTTCATTGGTTATCCAGAAAAGTTAAAAGGGTATATGTTTTATTGTTCTAATCATAGTATGAGAATTGTCGAAACTGGAAATGCAAGGTTCATTGAAAATGGTGAAATCAGTGGGAGTACAGTTCCACGAGAAGTGGAAATTAAAGAAGTTAGAGTGCAAGTCCTTTTAGCTTTGCCTCTAGCAGTAAGGTGATTCTACTTCAGTTATTGCTACAAACAGTAATGAAGAAGCAACACAATGATGAGCCCATGATACATAATGAACCTATTATGGAAGAACCACAAGAAGTAGCATTAAGAAGGTCTCAAAGAGAAAGGAGACCAGCTATTTCGAATGATTATGTGGTATACCTACATGAAACAGAAACAAACTTAAGCATTAATGATAATGATCCAGTTTTGTTTTCACAAGCTGTAAGTTGTGATAATTTGAGAAGTGGTTAAATGCCATGAAAGAAGAGATAAATTCCATGGAACATAATGGGTTTGGGACCTTGTAGAATTACCAAAGGTTGTAAGAGAGTTGGTTGTAAGTGGGTCTTCAAGACTAAACGTGACTCTCATGGCAACCTTGAACGTTACAAGGCTAGACTTGTTGCTAAGGATTTACTCAGAAAGATGACATTGATTATAAAGAGACATTTTACTGGTCTCACGAAAGGATTCTTTCAGGATTATCATGGCATTAGTAGCCCATTATGACTTGGAGCTACATCAGATGGATGTGAAAACGCCTTTCTTAATGGAGATTTAGAGAGAATGTTTGTATGGACCAACCAATGGGGTTCTCAGTTGAAGGAAATGAACACATGGTGTGCATACTAAAGAAATCAATATACAGTCTTAAAGCAAGCTTCCCGCCAATGGTATTTGAGGTTTAATGATACCATTGTTTCCTTTAGATTTAAGGAAAATACTGTTTATCGTGTATGTATCTGAAGGTCAGTGGGAGTAAGGTTATTTTCTAATTCTGTATATTGATGATATCTTGCTTGCAGCTAACGATCTTGGTCTTCTTCATGAGACTAAGAAATTTCTCTCTAGAAACTTTGAAGTGAAAGATATGGGTGAGGTAAGCTATGTGATAGGGATAGAAATATTCCATAATAGATCACAAGGATTGTTAGGCTTATCTCAGAAAGTATATATCGATAAAGTACTAGAGAGATTCAAGATGGAAAGGTGTTTAACATCACCTATTCTAATTTAGAAATGAGACAAGTTAGTCTCGCACAATGTCCTAGAAATGATATGGAACGAAAACAAATGAAAGTATTTTGTATGCATCAGTTGTTGTTGCATCTGAGAGCTGAATTTGTAGTATGTTTTGAGGCTACAATTCAGCTAATTGGCTGCGGAACTTTATTTCAGGGCTTGGAATTGTCGACAGTATTGCTAGGCCGCTGAAAATGTATTGTGATAACTCCGCAGCAATATTTTTTGTAAGAACGACAAGTACTCTAAGGGTGCTAAGCATATGAAATTGAGGTACTTTGTCGTGAAGGAAGAAGTTCAGAAACAAAGAGTGTCAATAGAACATATTAGCACAAACCTTATGATAGTTGACCCTTTGAATAAGGGATTATTGCCCAAGACATTATAGAACATGTTGAAAGTATGGGCATTATTGTTATTGATGATCATTAAGTGTAATTTACCTTATGTAATTTTGCTGACACTCTGAGCTCAATTATGATATGTTTCTGATTACCTGTTCTCTATGTTTGCATGCATGTTTGTGTTAGAGTAATGTTAACAGGTTTTGTCTTGAATGAAGACATTATGTTGGACCAATTATGTACTCCTAACTAATGGTCATATTAAGGAGAAGACTAATTTGTAGTACATGGAAGGGACTATGTCGATTAGATGATGTACAACCGCCATGACTCGAATTGGTTCCTATTCTTAATCATGAAATTATGATGTACCCAATGTATAGAAAATTTAGTCAATTTTAATGCGCATTATGTTAGTTAATCTATTTATTTATTTAGTCCATAATGTTTATTAATGTCACATGAGCCAAGTGGGAGAATGTAAGAATTAATGTCTCATGTGAGAGGCATGTGACTTATGTAGGGACTAATAAGTAAATAATTAACGATTAAGGCTAAATTGTAATTGGGCTTAATAGGAGAAGTTTCTAGAGTAACTGCTACTTGATGGGAGTAGTGGTTATAAAAGGGCTTAATACCCACTAACATGAAATAAGGTCTCCTTCCTGACCAGAAAAGTGTTCTCTCTCACCATAGTCATCTCGAACGGAGAGAGGCAGAAAAGAAAGGCCAAAGGAAGTGAAATCTTATTTCTCTCCTTTTCCAAGGAAATCAAAGTACAACAGAAGTTCCTATGAAGAAAGGTACAAGTCTTCCTACGGAGAAAGGTACACAAAACATTATCTATTATTTATTGATTGTTTGTGAGAATCATAGGTTTCAAGATCCTGTTGTTTCCTATAATTGATAGTCTAGGAAACCCCTTAAGAAATTTTTACAAGATATACCCTTGAGATTCACTCATGTGCATTGGAAAAAGTTATTGGTTACTATAGAAGAAATGGGTAATTGTTGGGGAGGGAGGCTTAACTCTTACACATGAGGTCGATGTATTATTAAAGTGATTTTCACAACTTGATGTGTGTGAAAAAAATCATAATGGAAACGAAAGTTCATGAACTTACATTTTTGAATATCAGTGCATTGTGTCCTCATCTATAAAAGTTTAAAACAAAAGAAGCACTAAAGTATGTGAAATTTACTAAATATGCACCTTCAATTTGAAGTGAGTCAATAGGTTGGATTCGTGAGTCAACCAATTTTAAAAAAAAACTCATGACTCAACCCATACATGAAGGAATTTGAACATATTGGTTAAATTTGACTTAAACCCTAAAAAAACTCAACCCAAATCATTTGGGGTGATTTGAGTCAAATCAGATTCATGAGTGATATGTACTTTGAACACCTTAATGTTAACACAAATTCAAACAATTATTCAAAAAATAATTTTGTACATTTGATGTAACTGAAACTACTAATAATTACATAATGAAGAATGTTTAAGAGTATGGGTGTTCATGGATTAGAATGAATTAGTTTTGAAGAGAAAAATCATTTGATCTTATCATTTCGATTTTGTTAATTTAGCATCCAATCAGTTTAGTCCAAATTTTTTATTAATTTGATCAAATCCAATTTAAAACAGTTTGGATTGTATCCGTTTTTTGTTTTAATCTTACTTTTAAATTTTTTTTAAGAAATACCAACTAAAAGATAAGATATATAATAAATATAATAACAAATAATTTCAAATATCAAATATTTTATTTATATGTCATTATATATCTAATAGTAGAATATTTGTTAACCCAAATACTTAGTAAAAATATCTTTAATTAAATATATTTTTCATAAATAGATATAAGTTTTATGATAATTTTACAAATATATAAGAAATAAAAATAGAAATAAATAATATTATAAATTTATGGATATATATATATAAAAGTTTAGTTTCAATCGATTTCTAAAATCAAATCCAAAATTCGATCCGATACAATTAAAAGTTTCAGTTTTCCAATATTTTTATCCGTTCAGTTTTTTATTTATTTGATTTTTGATTTTTTTTTATTTATATTGGATTGATCGTTTTATGAAAATCCTTATTTAAGAGTTTAATAATTATACATAAACCTTATATAATAAAAGTCATGATTTCATTTATATGACTTTTGAAATATAAAAGTCAACCAATTTATCAATACACGATAAATTCTGACTATATAACTATATAAAGCTGTTTTGCATCGTTAGTATATAAACATTAAATTTAATTTTTAATTATCCAAGTTTCATACAGAAATGTTTACCTCATTATCTCACGTTAATTAAATTTGCTAGATTGGACTAAATTCTTTTTATGCTTAACTGATGCACACAAACACACATGACGCACTCTAGGCTTTTCAAAATGCGCAGTTGATTATGCAATCACTTCGACTTTCAAAAGTGAAAGTGATTTGTTACATTAACAAATTGATTTTTCAGCACAGTAGATATATGATGAACTAATTGCCGGGTGCCATAATCAAATCAGTTTTGTTAAAGCTAGTAATTAAGATAAAAATAGTAAAACACGGTAAAATTGCATGAGTAATAAATATTACATTTTTAATGAAAATATTTTTCAAACATTACTTATTGAAAAGAATGTTTGCGTAAACTGTTTGAGAAACAGTCAGCAAAAACTTGTCAAGTTCTACTCATTATTTGATAGTTCTCATACGTAGCTTCTCTTTTCTATCTGACTGCAGGCAAACTCATCCATTCCCTTCAATCAACTTCATCACACATTCATGCAACCAACAAATCAGAAACATTGGATAAAAGATCAAACAGCTCAAATATCAAACATGTGTTTTAAACGTGATTGATTTCTCATTCTACAGCAGCAGATTCGGGCCAAAAAAGGCAAAAACAATAAGTAGCTAGTATTAGCTTCTGCATCATTTTGTAATTTGACGTGAATTTCAGATCAGTTGACTTGTATCCAAACACAGCATAAGTCTAATTTAATGATACAAGATGATCTGAGATCTTCATCTAATAATTTTGACCAGCTGGAAGGGTAAATGCATGCAAAATCTTACAGCAAGGAATACATATACACACAGACCATTATATAAAGTGAAGCTTAATATCCTTCTAGGGCCCTTGATTCCTATCATTAGATAGTCTTTTCCTCCCAGTCACAAAACTTGGACGCCCCATGTGACTCGTGGCTCGCATAAAATGACCAAAAATTTCAATTTACAAAGGCAATGTGCCTTGTGCTTGCAAGGAGGAAAAGTGTTCAAAACTAGGAAGCATGAGGCATCCGTGCTTTTACCTTTTCGAGACACCTTCATCTGTGAGGGCCCTTTGAGTAGGGTACATTTTTTGAAGCAGGGAGATTAGAAGCACCCCATATTTTGAGGTTATTTGCAAATTTATGCTTCCGCAGCAACAGGGGCAGGAGCAGGAGCGGCAGCTTCATCGGTGGAATCAAGCGATACCATTTCTTCCATTAGTTCCATAACATCTCCAATCATCTCCTGCTCCTCTGGCTCCAGTTCTGGCTCAGCATCAAGAATCTTCTCCCTGAGCTTTGTTGCTAATTCTTGTACTCCATCGCTCTCAGCCAGGAATCTCTTTAGAGCATCCTTGCCATGGAAATTCCTGCCATTATATTCAAAAAACGAACCACTCTTCTTTATGATTTTGTATTTTACGCTCAACTCTATGATCTCTGCTTCTCTACTTATACCCTTGCCAAACTCAATCTCAAACTGTGCAGTTTTAAATGGAGGGGCATGCTTGTTCTTCACAACCTTGACAAGAACCTGACTTCCTAAAGTCTGCATAATAAAATGCCATAAAGGATAAGTACTCGTACCATAAATTAGACCTTAATATGTTCAAAGCAATATTAAGACCCACAGCTGTAAAATATTGCACAAGCAGAGACCACATACAAAAGATTAAGTGCCTGTTTGCATAAGCTTATCCAAAATCATTTTTGAGAGAAGAAAATAAGAAAAAATGAAATGAATTTCTCCACAAGCTTTAATTAGCTAATGCGTAAGTTAAAAATCATCTTTTTGAAAAGCTATATGAGAAAGCTTCTACAAATTAGCTTATGCATAAGCTAATTTTAGCTTATGAAGAAACTCATTTCATTTTTTTTCTTATTTTCTTCTCCTAAAAGTATTTCTGGAGAAGTTTATCCGATGTCCAAACAGGCCCTTTAAGTGTAAGAAAAAACAGTCTATCCTAGATAGCTAGTGAAGAGCACTAGTTTGAGGGTCAGCATTAGAACAATCTTGCATCCAACAATCAAATAATAAAGATCCTTCGGTCTAACTGTTGTTAGAGTACTTGTATAATTATAAAGGTATGATACATTGGGAAGAGAAGAGAAGAGAAGAGTTCACATATATACTCAAGCTTATTTGAGCAGGCATGGCAATAGTAATGCAGGATGCAAAGAGAAGAATTTAAAGATGATTTGTACCTCTTCACCCTTCTTGACAAACCCAATTCTTTTGATATTTAGACGCACAGAAGCATAAAACTTCAGTGCATTACCACCACAAGTAACTTCAGTGGGCCCACCATATCCCCCAAAAGTAGATATCTTTGACCTCACCTGGAGAAGCATACAAAAGAATTCCCATAATTAAAGGAGAAACATTTCTCATGTCTCAACTAATTTAAAAAAAAAATACTAGTATCGAAAAGAAAAGATGCACATTCTTACACAAGATACAAACCATAGTAAAATATAATAACTTCTGTCAAGAACATTCCCTAGGATCAAACAACTATCTCAATCAAGCACAATCATGTAGACCTCACAGAGCAAGCTCAACTCTCTAAAAATTTACAAATTTGGTTAACTAGCAATTGGAAACGGGCACACCAATACATCAGTCCAAATAGATCAGTATAACATGACTCAATTTATTAGTAAACAGAGTGAAAATGTAGCTTGGCAAAATGACATTAAATAGGAAAAAAACACCAGCAAAACAAAACTAGAAACACCATAACAATCTGGTTTATAAAACATTCAAATTATAACAGCAAACTCGTACTATAGAACCTAAAAGCACATTGGCTGTCAGACACTAACCAAGCCCAACCTTAATCACTAAATGGAAAGTGAACTACTCCGGTTCAGAAAATATAGTCACGGACCGAGATGGAATTAGTACACATCAGACTAGCCCAACCCAAACATAAATTTGTTATGCATGCTAAATTGCTCAATTTAAATAAATAAATATTCACAAATTGTCATAGGAAAACATGATGATAGAGAAATGAAACTGTAGCTGATACCTGGTTTATAAAAATCAATATACACTGTGAAAGTGACAAGGAGTGGCACAATTTCCGAAGAGCCTGGCTCATCAACCTAGCCTGCATTGCCATGTGAGCATCACCCATCTCACCATCAAGCTCGCCTTTAGGAACAAGAGCAGCTACCTATAAATGGAAACATAGCAAAAAGTTGAAGACACTATCGCAACTTATGTAAGTTCAGAACATCAACCCAGTGAAACAAGATATCAATGAAATCATCTTCAATTCCAGACCATATCAAAGCTAAAAAATTATATATATATATATATATATATATATATATATATATATATATATATATATATATATATATATATAATGTGAGTATAATACTCACATAGTCAGATATATATGGTAAAATATTTTAACAAGTTCTAAATTAGACTGTGTCTATGCTAAAACATGTGTCATTTCCAGAACAGTATCCACATCACATGTTTCAGGCTCCCAAGAAACTGCAGCCAAACACATTATTTGCTGCACAATACAGGCAAAACAAAGATCTCCAAGTGCATAACTTACATTAAAATTATTTCATTATATACAATTATGCATACATACTGACACATGACAAAAGTCATTCAATATTTACTTTTTTAAGTAATTTAAAGCATTTAATAGGGTGTATTAATGCTTTCACACCAGGTGCACATGGAGAGACAATCAACAATCACACACATAAGTATTAATAAAAACAAAACATGCGCAGTTCCATACTTACACTATCAACAACAATTGCATCAACTGAACCACTCCGGATTAAGGTATCAACAAGGCTAAGTGCTTGTTCGCCACAATCCGGTTGTGAGAGAAGCAAGTTCTTAGTATCTACGCCAATTGACTCTGCAAGTGTCTTATCAAGTGCATGTTCAGCATCAACAAAGGCACAGTAGCCTGCATGATACAAACAAATTAATTAACAGATATACTATTTACAAGTTAAACAGTACCAAAAATATACAACCTTCTTGTTATCATTAAACTTATGGGAACATAAGCCCAAATTTAACATAGCCCCCAAAGATAACTTTTCTGTAAGATTTAAATTATACAAACAAACTCTTCTTTCTTTATTAAAAAGTATGACAAGTGGGGAGGATAGGACACAACGCTGTTTATCCAACTGAAAATCTGGAAGTGCCTACAAATTATTGGTATAGGATAAGCCTCTAACTTATGAGAGTTTTTTAATTGTAAAATCCTATTAAGACTTTTCAGAGAATAGAATGCCAAGCTCTCTTAAGTTTATAGTTGCTTACTGTTGGAAAATAGGTCATGATGTACCTATAGTAGTATCTTACTATTTATTTTTATCTGTTGTCATGAGTGAGGCAAGAGCCCAAGCTTTTGACGGACTATACCAAGCTCTAGGAACCAGGGACGGAGAAAGATCTATATATAGGCTTGCTAAGGGTAGAGAGAGGAAGACTAGAGATTTGGATCAAGTAAAGTGTGTTAAGGATGAAGAAGGCAAAGTCTTAGTGCATGAAAAAGAAATCAAGGAAAGGTGGAAGGCATATTTCCACAACTTATTTAATGATGGATATGGATATGACTCTAGCAGTCTAGACACAAGAGAAGAGGACCGGAACTATAAGTACTATCGTCGGATTCAGAAACAGGAAGTAAAGGAAGCGTTGAAAAGAATGAGTAATGGTAAGGCGGTGGGGCCAGACAACATACCTATTGAAGTGTGGAAAACTCTTGGAGATAGAGGTCTTGAGTGGCTCACCGAACTCTTTAACGAAATTATGAGGTCAAAACGCATGCCGGAGGAATGGGGGAGAAGCACGTTAGTGCCAATTTATAAGAACAAGGGGGATATACAAAATTGTGCAAATTATAGGGGAATCAAGCTCATGAGTCATACCATGAAATTATGGGAAAGAGTGATCGAACGGAGATTAAGAAAGGAGACTCAAGTTACTGAGAATCAATTTGGTTTCATGCCGGGAAGGTCGACCATGGAAGCGATTTATTTATTACGGCGGGTGATGGAGCAATATCGCATGGCCCAACAAGACTTGCACTTGATTTTTATTGACTTGGAGAAAGCGTATGATAGAGTGCCTAGAGAGATTTTGTGGAAAGCTCTAGAGAAGAAAGGGGTTAGGGTTGCATATATTCGAGCTATCCAAGATATGTATGATAGGGTATCGACTAGTGTTAAGACACAGGGTGGAGAGTCAAACGATTTTTCCATCACAATTGGTTTACATCAAGGGTCAACCCTTAGCCCCTACCTTTTTACCTTAATTCTGGATGTCCTCACGGAACAAATCCAAGAGATAGCGCCGAGATGCATGCTTTTTGCAGATGACATAGTCCTCCTTGGAGAGTCGAGGGAGGAGTTGAATGAGAGGTTGGAAACTTGGAGACGAGCTCTAGAAATACATGGCTTTCGCCTAAGCAGAAGCAAATCGAAGTATATGGAATGTAAGTTCAACAAAAGAAGGAGGGTTTCTAACTCAGAGGTGAAAATAGGAGACCATATTATCCCTCAAGTCACACGGTTTAAATATCTTGGGTCTGTAATACAGGATGATGGGGAAATTGAAGGGGATGTGAATCATCGCATTCAAGCAGGATGGATGAAATGGAGAAAAGCATCGGGGGTGTTATGTGATGCAAAGGTACCGATCAAGCTAAAGGGAAAGTTTTATCGGACTGCGGTAAGACCGACGATTTTGTACGGAACAGAATGTTGGGCGGTCAAGAGCCAACATGAGAATAAAGTAGGTGTAGCGGAGATGAAGATGTTGCGGTGGATGTGTGGTAAGACTCGACAGGATAAAATTAGAAACGAAGCTATTAGAGAGAGGGTTGGAATAGCGCCTATTGTAGAGAAGATGGTGGAAAATAGACTTAGGTAGTTTGGGCATGTAGAGAGAAAACCGGTAGACTCTGTAGTGAGGAGAGTAGACCAGATGGAGAGAAGACAAACAATTCGAGGCAGAGGAAGATCCAAAAAGACTATAAGAGAGGTTATCAAAAAGGATCTCGAAATTAATGGTTTGGATAGAAGTATGATATTTGATAGAACATTATGGCGGAAGTTGATCCATGTAGCCGACCCCACCTAGTGGGATAAGGCGTTGTTGTTGTTGTTGTTGTTGTTGTTGTTTACCTGCTCTGTTTAGAGCTTTGTATCTTTTGTACTTACCTCTCTTCAGCTTACTGAGTAAGCTAAGTTTTCTAATATAATAGAGCCCAAGTGTGGAGAACACACTTAAAGGATTTCCATTCAATCCTCTCCGGCTATATTCAAGTCTTACAAAGAATTTAATGACGGAACTTCTGAAAAAATGAAGGTAAATAAATTTATTTTAACTTGTGCAAAAAATTTGATTCATTATAGCTGCTTAATTCATTTTATTTTATCTCCTATCACTGTTTGTAGAAAAGTTCATCAAAATTGGTTCATTGAAGCAGGGATTGATAAAATAAGAACACCCTTGCATGGATTAAAACACAAAATTTCCACTTCCAAACAAAAAGCATTCATCCAAAGAGTGTTTTAGAAAATGATTTAGACATTTTTAAAAAATTATAAAATTAAAAACAAAAAACATCCATCCAAAGTATTACTTCAGCCACACAAAAGAGAATGGGAAAATTATTAAAATAATTCTGACAGCCTACAAATGATCACTACATTACTGTTGTGGTCATATTTACAAAAGACAAGTTGAAATTGTAGATGTAAATTGTAAAGTGTAAATCTAATACAACCAAAAGCAATAGACATTTCAATTATCTTCAAAAAAAATTAAAAAAAATGCATATTAAGATAACCTCCTTGCTTTTGTGCTTCTGCAATCACATGCAAAGCAAGAGTTGTTTTCCCAGAAGCCTCTGGACCAAATATTTCCACAACACGCCCCTACAGACATCACAGTTAAGTTACATATAATGATCAGAATATAGCAGTAGCATAATGATATAATAGAAACCCCAGAAAAATTCCAGTCTGATTGTACTACTTGAATTAGGAAACGGAGCTGATACAGCTCTTATGGACAAGGAAAAACAGTAAACCAGAGCCTATAGCTCCTCCAGAGAGAAACTCTCATAACTGCCCAATACTATACCCCCAATGACTCCCTCCTTCTCTCACCATCTTCCTATATCCAATATTCTAACAGAATTCCCCCTAACGTGGTACCCACTGCCATGTCACAAACTAATTCTCCCTTGGGCTCAAATCCATCAACTGATCCAATTCCTCCCTATCAATCTGTGATCTGCAGGTCCTATCGTGACTGAACATATGATTGTTTATCTCATTGCTTTTTTCTCAATATACACACACTAAACTATTGAAACCACATCTCATAACCAGAAACATACTTTGCAAAGTAAACTATTGAAACCCAAACAACCTGTTAAGAACATTAACAAGAGATATTGGCCTTATAAACTGAAACATACACTGATATTTTCAAAGGAACAGATAAAGTTGTGTAATTGTAATAGGCAAATACACAAAAGAAATATGGAGGGAAAATTAACAAATTTAACCCAACGGCCTCACCCCAAATCAAAGGAAAATGAAAAGGCTTTTTGTCATCAGCAAGAGCACTTATTCAATATATTTATAAAAAAAAAAAAAAAGAGTTCAAAATGGTTCAGGTACAACAGAAGACAAAGACACACGGATACCTTTGGAAGACCTCCAACCCCAAGTGCTATATCCAGAGCAAAAGAACCAGTAGACACCACAGGTACATTTTTTGGTGCCACGGAACGACCAAGCCACATGATAGATCCCTTTCCATATGCAGAGGTGATCTGATCAATAGCTTGTTGTAATGCCAAATCTTTCTTAGACAAGTTCTCTTCACCTGAGTCACTTCCATCTGATTTAGACCTCCTTTTACCTTCAAGTGTATAAAAAATTAAAAACATTATCAACTTAAAATCAGCACAAACTCTTAAAATACCCAAAGAAAAAGTAATAATAAAAATCTTGCAGCATGAAAAAAGCAGCAACCCCTAAGCCAGTATATGTGCTTACTATGCTAAAATGCACAAAACTCATGCAATAATAAAAAATAAAAATAAAAAATGCACATTTTTATGTTCCTGTTTCGCCCACAGCAACAACTATCTACTAATTCCAACAGTCAACACAACAAAACGAATAAACATTGGTGGTTCCAACTTCCAAAACAGATAGTTATGTACGAAAATAAAAGTAAAAATGATACTTTGAAAAATCCCTTACGAGTTGAAAAGCTCAAAACTTGAGACGTGCCCAATACTCCTGGTTTAAAGCAAAAGCGCTGCAAGCAAAAGGGTACAAAAAAATCATCATCATCATTCATTCACGCATCAATCCAAAAAGAAAACATTTTTTATAAATAAATTAAAAAAAAATGTTCTTTAAAAAAGGAAAATATAAAACATGTAATGCATCACCGTTAGAAGGTCAGAGTGGAAGAGAGAACGTTTGAGGAGGGAAATGTTAGCGTTGCGAAGCAGACTCGCCATGGAATAGAAGGCACCAAAAGAGGAATAATTATTATTTTTTCAGAAATGAAGTGTGCAGTGTCAGTGAGTGAACTAGCTAATAATAGACTGGAATGTCTTTTTTTCTTCTTTGTTTTTTATTAATTTTATATCGGTGCAATGAATTAGGGTTTGCTTTCCCTCCATTTTCAATTTCCACTGTCATTGCCAATTTCCAAGGGGACAATTCTTTTTGTTTTTGAGGGAAAGGTTTCTGTGTTGTTACATCTTTGTTGGGTCTGGCCCATGAAATTTTTTTATAGGTCTGTTATGGGCTTTGCTAGGTGCACCAGGATTATTGCTTGTGCACCCAACATTAAAACAAAATTTCAAAAATATTCTTAAGTGTTTTTTATTTTTACGGATCACATAATCCGTATGACTCATATGAATCACATAATCCGTATGAGTTAACTCATAAGGATTACGTGATCCGTAAGTTTTTTTTAAAAAAAAATTAATAAATTATTTTTTTAATAGTAAATATTTTTTATTTATAAAAAAAGTATACAGATTAAATAATTCGTATGAGTTATATCAAAACTAATTGTCAAAAAATTTATTATTTAAATTTACATACACATTAAATATACATTAAAAAAACTTAGTGTTATATATAATAACATTATTCATTTTATAAGATAATTGGACCGTTAGTTTAATTGGTTAGAGTGTCGTGTTAATAACCTGAAAGTCACATGTTCGACTACGATTTTGTTGTACAAAATACATATGAAATCAGGTATAAATTATTTCAATATCAATATACTCCTTTTTCTATGTTCAAGGTTTTTAGTAGTAACTTGGGATTATCAATCCAAATTCAAGTTCTAGCTGACAATACAAATTCTATCTCATGCACCAAGCATCATATCAAAATATTAAGCCGATCAAATCATTATGAAAAACTCTTTTAACCGGAGTTAGGAAAGATACAATAACATAGATTAACTGTGAATATTCTTTACATGCATGATCGTTTATTTAATTCATTCTTTACTAATATGAGACTTTCTACAATCCTATCGTATAGAAGGCTATTGTATTTTGTACCTCCATTATTGTATCATGCACCTTTCATTATATTTTGAAATGTAAATTTGTATTTTAAAATGGACTTTTCAGGATATAATGGGAGGTGTCTAATGAAATAATGTGAATGCAAGATATAAATGCCAGTATGAAAAACTAAATAAAATCTCTATCTCATATGCAACATTTTTTTGCTGCCAAGAAACCAAGTTTTCATCTATTTGTTACCCCCATAGGGGTAGTAAGTCTATCCTTTTGCCCTTATCAAACCAATATAATTGAGCTAATGAACTTTATAGACTCTTATGGCACTAAGTCCAACTATTGTTCACTTCACTTGTAAACCAAAATAATTGAGCTAATGAACCTTCAATCAACTTTACATGGCACCTTTTGCAACGGTGGTCTTTATATGATGTGGAGGACTGTGATTTGGACTGCACTTGCCATAAAGGATATCAGGAATAATATGGTATCTGCACTTCAGTTCAATTCTTTGCATATTTGTGAACTAGACCAATTTTTTGGTGAGGTATGTCCTTACACCATAGTGCTAGGCTTCTAGTTAATGCTTCTTGAAGTTTCTAATGTTAGGTATGCTGAGAGGATGCCAAATGTTTAAATATCTTTTGTTCATTAATTACAAGGACTCGAGGAGCAACCTTGCTACAGTACATTTGCCTCACCTTATTACTTTAATTTTTACTCAAACATTACAGCCAGATCTCTAAAAGGGACCTCCTATGCTTCTATTGGAAAAAAAAATGTTTTTTTAAGGACTGGGAAAATGTTGCCCTACTTGCAAACCTAAAAACATATTTAACCTTAAATTTATCATTGAAATATGAAATTGAAGACCTGCAATTTCTTGGAATGGACAAAAAGTACTTCTTACCGCAATACTAATTCAAATTAACAAAATTGTGAATAAATAAATTAATAAGAAAAATAATAGTAACAAAGCACAACCTATGATATATTTTAAGTATCTGGAATGAAATTCCAACAGTAACAAATCACAGCATCCCTGACTATAATATAACCCCACATTCTCTCAAAATGGATGGGAAAAAGAAGAAATGGACTCTCAATAAATTCAGACTATAGGATCTAAGGAGGAAAATGAATCAAGGACCATGAAAAATTGCATGAAACTGAAACCCACTTTTCCATCAGGCGCACCATAGGACCTCAAAAACACCCATCAGCCACATGACACTCCGAAGAAATAAACAATTACTGCTGCTTGCACTCTGGAGGTCGCTCACCATCACCAGCCTGTGCCCTTCCACTCTTCTGAAAATTTATAACCCAAAATGGAAATCAGGAATGCAATGACCAGAGCAATGAAAAATAAAGAATGTAAAGTATACAACATCAAGCAAAACAAATTTATAACAGAAAACACATGACATATCTTGGGCAAAATCATGTGTCCATATAATTTCATTCAGATCACAAAATCAAAATATCTCACCTTAACAGCAGATGACTGCAGCAACATTCCAGAGGAAATTGACAACACAGTGCAGGTGAAAAACAAATGCATTAACTCACGTTCAAACCTCAAATAAAATAAAGAATAAACCAAGGTTTCAACACTCCATATCAATTAACAGTATACCTTCTTTTTAGTCTTACTGTCTTCCTCCTCTTCATCGCCGTCATCATCATCTTCGTCCTCATCCTCCTCTTCATCATCCTCATCGTCATCTCCATCCTCATCATCTTCCAGGTCTTCAAACTCGTCTCCCTCAACAGCCTCCCCAGTAAACCATGATACAGCATGAGGGATAATTTTGTCTCTTATTGTTGACCTACACAGGAATCAAGATTAACTAAGAACAGATTCAAGAATACAGGTGCAAGTAGCAACAACAGTTATGCTAAGAGCAAGCAACAACTTGGACAAGAAAAATTATGCTAAGAGCAAGCAACAACTTGGACAAGAAAAATTATGCTAAGAGCAAGCAACAACTTGGACAAGAAAAATTATGCTAAGAGCAAGCAACAGCTTGGACAAGAAAAATATAAGGTAGCTCATATATAAGGTAGCTCATACAAGCAAAAGGTAGCAATTAGGCATACCCAATGTCATAATCTTGTTCCATCTGATTCTGAAGTTCCTCAGCCTGTTGAAAAAATTAAGTTATTATAGCAATAGACAAAAGCTTCATATTTTTAGCCTTAGGTTTATTGGGACAGACTGTCATACCAAATCTTCATCAATGTCAACATCATCCTCAGGGACTTCTGGTGGTTTGAAAAAATTGAAGAAACTTTCACAGCTCTCGGTTTTGGTAATTGGTTTAGCATTCTTTGAACCCTTCTTAGGCTTTTTCTTCAAAACCTTCTGAGTCAAACATTTTCCCGGGTACCATTCAATTTCCGTCCTATTGAACAAAAAAAAGGCAGCAATCAAACCTTAATCAACATCGAGCCAGAACCTTTTGACATGATTGTGAACAAATGGAAACAGATTACATAATAGCATCAGGTAAAATGAACAGCATACCCAATGGCTTTCTCCAATATAGGTTCGTCCTCATCAATCATATGATATGTTTTTGTCAAGATGGTATTTGAAAAGTAAGGATTGGTATCAAAGAAGAACTCAAGCTTGAATCCTTTAGGATTTTCTATCCTGCTCCACTTGATATCTTTAAGAAACTTGAGAGCACCTTCATCACGCTCTGAAATCTAGTTAATAAAGAAGCAGTGAAAGGATCACTAAAAAAGTTTTTTTTTTTTTGGACCATCTAAAAATGGAACTTTGATGCAAAACTCATAAGTCAGAACATTCAGGGGGAAGAAGTTAACAGTTGGAACACCATTGACTAACCTCTTCAGCTAACACGTCATTATTTTTCATTGCATTGAGCCAAAAAGAAGGCACTCCTTTCTCTACACAAGTCACAAGCAAATTGCTATATCAGCAAATTGAAACAACACAAGAATAAGGTGCCATTTCTATACTCACTACCTTTATCCTCTTCTGATTCATCTGTTGTTTCATTTGCTGCCCCTTCCACTTCAATAACACCGTTTACGATTTCATAGCGCTGCATCCATTTATAATAAGTTCAGTGACAAAGCTATTAATAAAAAAAATCAAACAATCCAATACAAATCAAAATCAAGAATTTCAAAACTGATTTAAGGAACGTATGCTCAAATTGAATAACAGAAACAAAATGTCATCAAGTTTGGTATCCATGACAAGCAGATCATGCAACCGAATTATGCAACACATTAAAAGAAAACTTAAACATCATATGCAAGTCTCTACATTACAGAATCATCAGGATACCTTTGTGTACAATGGCTGATACAATTTTTGGTACTTGGCTTCAAGAGCTTCTTTCTCCTTCAAGAAGTCTGCCTCTATTTCATCATGTTTACCCTGTAATAAACAAATTCAGAAGCTCACATTATACAGTACCACATTCGCTCATCTTTGCAAGATAGCTAAATTAAAAAAAAATTATTAATAACAGAGAAGCTCGTGTCAAAACAATCAATGAAAAAGGTCTAACCATAGAGATCAAACTCCAATCAAAATCATAACTCAAAACAATTATTTTTCCCTCACAATTAAAAATAAATAATTACTCGGTACAAAAAAAAAGTCAAGAAAAATAAATGAAATAATGAAAAAAAAATTACATCATAGCAAAAAATGCTTCACCTCAGCCAAAGCTAAATTTCTGATTATACAAGAGTCCAAAAGAAATCAGAAACTCTAGAAACCAATTATCCCTAGCAAACGTGATCTTTTAAATGCACCAACATCATAATGAATTCAATGAACTATACAATAAACCGACAAAGGGATAAAGCATAAACAATCCACAATAGTAGGCATCAAAACTGAAAAAATTTACGAAATTGGAGGAATGAGGATATACCTGAATCTCTCTAAGAGATTCAACACGCTTCCTGACATTGGGGGATAGAGTCTCCAGAACATCAGAATGAGCCCCAGCCAGACTCTGAATCTTGCTCTGCGTACAAAATTCAAACACCCATAAATTATATACTAAAAATAAATAAATAAATTAACCAATTACCCAAACACCGAAACCCAACCATAAAACTTGTGTTCCAGCAACGCACACAAAAGAATCCAATCATTCTTCAAACTGACAGAAACAGAAAGAAAAAAGAAAATTTTCGTATTTCAGGGATTGAGATACCTTGAGAGCATTGACTAGGTCGGCGCGATTCTCTTCATTGAGGGCTACACAGAGGGAAATAAAAAAAGATGATTGAGAAAAAGGAAGAAAGGAAGAAAAAAAAGAATTAAGTGTGAGAGGAAGGAGATGCGAACCGGAAGTGAGATCTGTCACGGCGATGTTGTCGTTGTTGTTAGTCATTGAGAAGGATGTGAGAGGTAGAAAGGAATAAGGAGGGAGAGAGAGAGAGAGAGCCAAAACCCTAAAGAGAGAGAGAGAAGTGAAAATGGTAAGCAGGGTTTGACGATGGCGTCTATAATCCTTCTTCTCCTCTCCCTCCTTTTAAACAAAAAACAAACATTCCCCTCTCTTTGTTTATTTTTAAATTTTTAATTAAAAATCTTAATCTTAATATCTCCTCTTACTCTTGCTTCAAAAACTTCTTAATCTCATCTTAATGTATATAAAAGTAACCGGGGTAAGAATGGATTAGACAAGAAACACCCCAAACCCAAGATTATGTTACCTCAACAGCATAAAAAAAAATATTACCTCAACATGAGAATCAAATAGAAATACATCCTCAACAATAAGAAAGTTTAACACAAATGAAGGAAATAAGATTAAATTATTTATTTGATTTGTATAGTTTTAATATTTTTATTTTTTTAGTTTTTATTGTTTGAAAGTAATTTTTTAGTTTATATAGTTTGTATTTTATTTTTCTTTTAGTCAGTGTAGTTTGAAAGTTAGTCCTTATAATTTACATTTTAATTTTCTTTTAGTTACCATAGTTTAAAAGTGATCTTTTTAGTCTCTAAACTTTATATTTTAACTTTTTTTTAGTCCTTATTATCAAAATATGAGTAATATTATCCATTACAATTAACTATAAAAATATTAATAAGTAATTTGTAACTAATTTATCGCAAGATAATTTATAATAAAAAATAGTTGATAATTTATAATTAATTTGTAACTAATTATTTTTATATATTTTTTGTAGTAAGAACTAAAAGGTAATTAAAATACAAATTATAAACACTAAAAAGATCACTTTCAAACTATAAGAACTAAAAAAATTCTTTTTAACTATAGGGACTAAAAGAGAATTAAAATATAAATTATAGGGACTAAAAAAATCACTTTCAAACTATAAAACTACAAAGATAAAAATCATACAACTATAAAGATCAAATAAATAATTTTACATTAAAATAAATACAGTCTTATCTTAATAATAATAATATTCTTAATATTAATTTTAATCTTATCTTAACTTAATCTTAATATATATATATATATATATATATATATATATATATATATATATATATATATATAAAGTAGAAATCATTTTCTTAAATATGATAGTCAAAATTTCTCGTACAAAGTAAGGATAATATTGATCAACTCAAGTAAACATAATTAAAAAGATGAAGTGATTTATTTTTTATGCATAAAAAATAAATTTTGAAAAAAAATCAAATTACACAATATTTTAAACTGAAATAATGATGTAATTGTATTGTTAACTTATGAAAATTATATTGCAAGTATACGGTCTTAGTGATTTATGTATTAAATATTTTTATAATATATACAAAAGTCCTTAGGTATTTACTATGTGTTCATTACTCTTTCACTTCCTCACTTAAAAAAAAGTTTAAATATAATTATGGTTCACTTATTTTTTAAAATTTGGTCTTCTCAATTAAAATAAAAACATCTAGTACTTTTATTTTTAAAATTCACAATTTTAGTCTTTTATTTTAGAATATAAACATTTAGTCTTTTACTTTTAAAAAAATATGTTGTTTTAATCCTTTTGTCAAAATGAAAGTGTGACAACTAAGAGATTAACATTGACTATATTAAACAAATAATTATGTGTCGTGTCATTAAATTTGGGTCACATCATATTAATTTCTTACTAATCAATATTTTTTAAATTTGATAAAATGATTAAAATTGTGGATTTTATAAAATTGAAGGATTAGATGTCTCTATTTTAAAATATAGAGACTAAAATTATAGATTTTGAAAAATATGAAAATTAAATGTCTCGTTTTTAGATAAAGAAACCAAAATTGCAGATTTTGAAAAATAAAGGGACCAAAAATATATTTAAGCCAAAAAAAATATTATACACTTATTCATATCAATTAGTATTAGTTTCATATAGCTTATTGCTTATTTTACTTGATGACGGTATTTATTGATCTTACCAAGGGAGAATCACGCGGTGTATTGGATTATGATTTTAAAGGATTTTATAAAAAAAAAAGTCTTGTAGTATTTAATAGAAAATTTTAAATGGTATAAATAAGTTTTATGATAAAGACTTTTAAGATTTTTTAAGGAGGACAACAAAATCCGATGACATTCAATTAAGATTTTTTATAACTTATAAAAAGTCTTTTGATATTCAAAAATATAGAAATTTTGAATAATTATTTTTTAAGAAGGATTTCATCATACTTTTTAGTATAAAATATCTATTAAACAATCTCACTCAAACCCTTGAGTTTTTTCTAGATTTTTTTCTTTTTTGTCTATTGGTTATTAGACTTTTTTCCTCTCATCACACATACTTTTTTCTTTCTTTAATATTGTTCAAGTTGTATGTGTCATATATATTTTTCCTATCTTTTGGAATAAAAAATGTCAAACATATTGTTCCCTTTTGCACTTTTCTGATTAAATTAATGTTTGTCTTATGTGCTAAGGTCAATCATGTTTTCTTTATACGACTATATTCATCATCCGCTCGATACAATATTTTTGTGAATGTCACCTTACTTGAAAAGCTTTGATATTTAGTGAGTTGAAAAGTAACCTCACTTAGCTTTATTAACTTTAACACACATACATATATACACAATACAAGGCTTAGAGATAAGACAGCTTGATGGGACATTACAATGCTGTCTTCTGAAACAAGTTAAACATAAAGCTAGAAGCAAGCATGTACACACATAATTTAACACTCCCCCTCAAGCTGGAGCATATAAATCATATGCACCAAGCTTGGAACATATAAACTGAATCCTAGTTCCCCTTAAGGACTTAGTCAAAATGTCTGCTGGCTGATCATTAGAATTGATGAACTCAGTGGTAATCTCCTTGGACAATAATTTTTCTCGAATGAAGTGACAATCAATCTCTATGTGTTTGGTCCTCTCATGAAAGACTGGATTGGACGCAATGTGGAGGGCTGCCTGATTGTCACAAAATAACTTCATTCGTGCAACTTCACAAAACTTCAATTCTTGAAGAAGTTGCTTAATCCACATAAGTTCACATGTGACCAAAGCCATAGATCGGTACTCAGCCTCTGCGCTGGATCGAGCAACAACAGTCTGTTTCTTGCTTTTCCAAGAGATAAGATTCCCTCCAATGAAAACACAGTAACTTGAGGTAGATTTCCTATCAATAGGACAACCAGCCCAATCTGCATCACAATATCCAGATACTTGCATATTACCCTTGTCTTCATATAGTAATCCTTGACCAGGAGCTCTCTTTATATATCTAAGAATACGCATAACGGCATTCCAATGATCGACATGAGGACTTTGCATAAACTGACTAACCACACCAACAGCAAAGGAGATATCAGGTCTTGTAATGGTGAGATAAATAAGTTTTCCCACAAGTCTTCTATATCTCTCAAGGTCAGGATAAATATCACTCTGATCTGCCATGAGCTTCAGATTTGGATCCATGGGGCTATCAACAGGTCTGCAATTTTGCATGCCTGTCTCCTCCAAAATGTCAAGGGCATACTTCCTCTGTGAGATCACAACACCATCTCCTGACTGAGCCACCTCAATACCAAGAAAGTACTTCAAATATCCCAGGTCTTTGGTCTGAAAATGACTGAATAAATGCTCCTTTAGCTGGACAATCTTAGTAGCATCATTCCCTGTAATCACTATATCATCAACATATACTATCAAATAAACACATTTTCCAGGGGATGATTGACAATAAAAAACAGAATGATCGGCTTCACTATGTTTCAACCCAAAAAGTTGAACAATATGACTGAATTTACCAAACCAAGCCCGAGGAGATTGCTTCAAACCATAGAGAGATCGACGCAACTTACACACAAGACCATACTCCCCCTGAGCAACAAACCCAGGAGGTTGCTCCATATAAATATCCTCCTCAAGGTTACCATGAAGAAAGGCATTTTTAATATCAAGCTGATGAAGAGGCCAATGACGCATGGCAGCCATAGCAAGGAACAAACGAACAGTAGTGATCTTAGCTACCGGAGAGAAAGTGTCACAATAGTCAAGGCCATATATCTGAGTGTAGCCTTTAGCGACTAATCTAGCCTTAAGCCGATCAACCTCACCATTAGGACCAACTTTAACTGCGTAGACCCACCTACAACCCACAGTCTTCTTGCCAGGGGGAAGAGAAACAAGTTCCCAAGTACCATTATGCTCAAGAGCCTGCATTTCATCAATCATAGCCTGTCTCCATCCAGGATGACTAAGTGCCTCATGAGTATTAGAAGGAACAAAATGCGAAGATAGAGAGAATACAAAGGAAGAATATGAAGGAGACAAACGATGATAACTTAAAAAATTATAGATAGGATGAGGATTACGAGTGGATCGAGTACCTTTTCGGATGGCAATGGGCCAGTCTGAATCAGACGAAGGTGAGGAAGCAGGATCCATGGCTTGAGGATTGATTGAAGAAGAATGAGAATCATGAGGAGAGGCTTCAGGTATTGGAGAACCAACTGTCTGTGTCCTGTGTTCATGTGTAAGAAGAGGTGGAGAAGCAACTTCAGTCGGATGTGGTGGAGAAAGTGAAATTTCATTGACATTTTGGTGTGAGATACCTAGGGGACAAGGAGAGGAAATAGGAAGAACATTCTGGATGGAAGAGGAATGGTCTGTAGATGGTGAGAAAAATGGTGTATCTTCAAAGAAGGTTACATCTGCAGACATATAGTATCGTCTGGTAGATGGAGAGTAACATTTGTAACCCTTTTGAAGACGAGAATAACCTACAAAGACACACTTGATTGCCCAGGCAGAAAGTTTGTCTAAACCAGGAGAAAGATCATGAACAAAACAAGTACAGCCAAACACTTTAGGTGGAACATGGAATAAAGGATCATGAGGAAAAATAATTGAGTGAGGGATTTGATTTTCAAGGAAAGATGAAGGCATTCTATTAATCAAGAAACAAGCAGTGAGCACCGCATCCCCCCAATGGTGTGTAGGAACATGAGATGCTAACATTAGTGAGCGTGCGGTGTCAAGAAGATGACGATTTTTCCGTTCTGCTATACCATTTTGTTGTGGTGTATGGGGACAAGTAGATTGATGTAGAATGCCTTTTGAAGATAAAAGGGAAGTAACATCATGAGAGAAATACTCTTTGGCATTATCACTTCTAAAGATCTTAATTGTTTTTCCAAATTGGTTTTCAATCTCATTTAGGAAGGACACAAATATAGGCAAAAGTGCTGATCTATCTTTCATTAAATAAACCCAAGTACATCTAGAGAATTCATCAATAAAGGTTACAAAATATCGAAAACCAAAAGATGTAACACGGCTTGGTCCCCAAATATCAGAATGAATGGTAGAGAAAGCTGAATTACATCTTTGAACAGTTTGTGGGAATGAAGACCTAACATGTTTTCCTAGTTGACAAGACTCACACTCTAGGACTCGAAGATTCTTCAGACTAGGGACCATCATTTTCAGCTTTGGTAAACTTGGGTGACCTAGACGATTATGCAAAAGTTTGGGATTTGAAGTTGCAAAACAGGAAACAGAAACATTGGATTTCAAGTAGTAAAGCCCTCTTGATTCACGTCCTTCTCCAATCAATCGACCCGTGCCATGTTCCTGAATAACAAAAGAATTAGCTGTAAAGGTTACTGAGCAATTTAAAGAACGAGTTAACTGACTCAATGAAATTAGATTATAGGGACATTGAGGAATAAACAAAACAGAGTCCAACTTTAATGAGGATGATAAAGAAACTTGACCGCTTCCTTGAGCTGCAACTTTGGAACCATTAGCTACAGTAACAAGGTGAGAAATTTTTGGAAAAGAAATGGATGAAAAAGAGGACTTATTACCAGAAATATGATCAGAGGCACCTGAATCAAGAATCCAAGGATTGGGACCGTCAATAGATTGAGAAATACATGCCGTCGAGTAACATGGTACAGAGGAAGATGAGGCTTGACTGCTGGATTTTTCAGATTTCAGCTTCAAATACTCTTGGTACTCTTCATCAGAGAACTTGGACTCTGATTTTTCTGTCTAAGCCACCTTGGCTACTTTATCAGGAAAGCCATGTAGAGAATAGCAATTCTCTTGAGTGTGACCCATCCTCTTGCAATAAGAGCATTGAGGACGTCCACCTCTACCACTCTGACCTCCTCTACTGTTACGGCCTCCCCCTCTCCCACGAGTTGCAACCATGGCTGATGTTTCCATCGTGTCAACTGGATTTTCTTCTTTCAGCACATGGGGCACCCGAAGTAGCCTAGTGATGAGAGAATCCATCGATGGTACTTGATCTCCAGCAATAACTTGATCACGCACATGATCAAAATCTGAATGAAGACTCCTCAAGATAAGAACCATATAGAACTTATCCAACTTTTTATTCACTTCCTCCAGCGAATCAGCTACAAGAAACCTCTTCAACTCTTCCACTGCAGCCCGAGCTTTTCCTATGTGTGCAATCATGTCGTGGCTGGTTTGTTTGAGGGTTGTGACCTTCATAGTTGCATCAAACAAACTCTGAATATCATTGGCAAAGATTTCTCTGGCCTTCTTCCAAAAAGAACAACATGTTTTGAACGATCTAAGGATCTCCAAAACATCCGCCTCGATTGATTGCCACAAGACAGCACATAGCTGATAATCCAGCTTCTCCCACTCAGATTTTCTGTCACTTGGAACAGTATCAATACCCTTTTCCAAATGATCATGGTATCCTTGGCCAAGGAACCACAGCTCAACTGAAGCAGACCAGGACAAATAGTTCTTTCAGTTTAGTTTCGCAGTTGTGATAGTCGGAGTTCCAGAAAAAGAAAAAGTAGGTCCAGCAGAAGTCATTTTTGATCAATGACAGAAACCCTAACGGAAAAAGGGTAGAACTAAGCACAAGCTACCACACAAGCTTGTCAAAACAGAAAACCACCACTTGGAAGGCAGCCACGAGGTGCCGACGAGGCTGCTGGAGCAACTCGGACAAGATTCCGATGACGGCACGGCGGCGCGTGAACTACACGCGCCGGAAGAGACACGAAGCTATAACCGCGCGTGGAGGCGCGTGGAAGCTCCGATGACGGCGCGTTTTGCAGGGTTTTGGTCGCGCTTTTCCGGCGATCCTAACCCTGGTCTCGCCGGAGAAGATGACGGCGGCGACAGCGGCGGACGGTGGCGGACGGCGGAACCAGGCTCTGATACCAACTTGAAAAGCTTTGATATTTAGTGAGTTGAAAAGTAACCTCACTTAGCTTTATTAACTTTAACACACATACATATATACACAATACAAGGCTTAGAGATAAGACAGCTTAATGGGACATTACAATGTTGTCTTCTGAAACAAGTTAAACATAAAGCTAGAAGCAAGCATGTACACACATAATTTAACAACCTTTAATTTCGTCATCCACGTAACTTAATAGCCCTCTTATAAATTTTCTACCCTGACCACTCCTTTATAGTATAGGCTTATTATTATATCACATTTAAACATGTCATTGAATTTATCATGAAATAATTATAGTTATTGAAAAAAACAAAAAAACTAGTGTATAATTTTAAATCTATTGTTCAAATCCAAAAGAATGATAAGATGTTAATGCAAGAAGGGTTAGTATAAGAGGACCAAAAATAATTTTCATACTTGTTTAACCTATTTGCAATCACACATAACATGGATCGCAATTTTTTGTATGTTCCAAGCACAAATGACATAAATCTTCATGAACCAAAGGATTAAAGTGGAACTTTTTAAAAGATACACGACCATTTTGAATATATTTTAATAATTGAATGACCATTTTGAACCTCTTAAATAAGATAAATAATCAAAGTGAACTTTTTAAAAGATGATGGATCATTTGAACAAAATAAATAAAATAAAAGATCAAGGTGACCTTTTTAAAAGATAAAGGTCCAAATTGCACACAAAAAAAGATAAAGGATAAATATAGTCATTTAACCATATTACGTAATAGCAACAAACAAATTATTTGTTATGTCATATGAAAGGCTCATATATTAATAGTCTGGTAAATGACTTTATAGAAGTTGGGAAAACCAAAATCTACCCACACAAAAGTTAGGAAAATTGAATTACAAAACATTATCAGCGTATAACTTAGACTCAACCAAAACAAAATCAAAAAAATTCTCCTTGATTTTATAAAATTTATTTGAGCAATCAATCAAGTCTTACATATTTTAGCCCTATATCATTTTATTGTAATAGAATATCAACATAAATTCCACGTTGTAAGTTGCAACCTATAAAAACACAATTATATGAAAGAAAACTCAATGGGACAAAAATTTCAAACCCAAAAGACTGAAAAAGTTATAGATATTTGAGTCATTCACATTTATATCCTCACCTAAAGTCTCCTTCTAACAGAACATCATATGCATGTGACACATCATAATCATTAATCTTTAACCCTTGTAAATATTTGCATAAATAATCTTTCATGGGACGATAGATGATAGTCATAGACCCAATCTCAAACAAGAGATTATTTTGTACAACCTTGTTGTTCATAACCAACATTTGGGGTGGTGTTCGTGCTTGACAATTTGTGTCCCTTAACCATGTTGGGCCTATCAAGTCCATCTTCTTGCTTCACCTCTTGCATTAATTTCTCAACACTATCAAACCTTTGAACCATTTTTGTGAGGAAAGCCAATATTTGATGTTGCTTTAACTCAACACACTGAACCTCTCCTCAACATTGGTCATTTGAACATGTGAATCCTCGTGTTGTTGTGTGAGTTTCATAATCACCGATGATAACATGCTTTGCTCCTTCTTAAGCTCCTAAAGTTTACTTTTCAGGCCATACTTCATGGACATGAATGCTCTATTTTGAAGTTGTTAATTACACAACTTATTATTTGTGATATTATTCAACAAATGCCTCTTCCACCCTAAAATCTTTCGTGTGCAAACTCCTAATACTATAAATCAACCTTCCTAAACCCATATACAATGAAAATAAAGATAAACACCAAAGTTACCACTACAGAAATTCAATTTTAATATAATATATAGCCCTACATAATTGTGTGCTTTTAATTGGTAAAAATCAATACTCATACAAATTAATTTTTGAGAGTATCAAATTATTAATTACATGGTTACTTATTTAAATTTCAAAAATAATAACTCAGTTTTTTTTTTTAAAAGTAATAAAAAGCCTTGAATGTGTGTTGTGGTCCTTGAAATATTGTCATTTTTGCTTTTGGTCCCTAAAAAAATTTGCTTCACTTTTGGTCCTTATAAAAGTCCTTTTTTTTGTTTGGTCTTTGGTATTTTGTGTTGATCTTTTTAATCAATCTATTTTTTATTTTAGTCCTTATAATATGTTGGTCATTTGCATTTAGTTCCTATCAAATATTTTCAAAGAGACTAATTCAAAATGAAAAAAATATTATAGGGACTAAAATCAATAAATAAATATGTTAAAAGAACAAAAACAAAATATTAAGGACCAACACTATAAAAAAAATTGTATAAGACCAAAAGTCAAGAAAAAGAATCTAGGAACCAAAAGTAAAATGCTACTATGTTTCAAAGATCAATAACATATTTAAGCCTAATAAAACAAATTATTGCTTTGTTAAGATAAGCTAAAAAGGGAATTTATCTTTGTAATTTTCTATTTATAAATAATTTCATCTTTCAACAATATGTTTTTTAAAAAAACTTTTAATTATAATTGTGTAATCTAAAAATAAACAACAAGTATACACCTTTAAACTCATTTTCTCTTCTATCTAGTTTTTAATCTCAATTAATTTTTATTTTTTTAATTATATCACTTATTATACTTGTAACTTTCTCTCTCTTCCTTTTCTTTTCCTAATTGCTACTTTAGAATAATTTTACTTATGCAAAAAGCAACTTACTAACACAACTTGTTATTGCCAAGCATGAAACAAACACTCAACATTTAAGTACAAATTCACAAATTAAGTGCAAGTTAAGGTTTAATGTTTTGTGTTTTTCCTAAAATTAATATTTATATTTTACATTTTGTAAAAGCTTAAAATAAACAATTTTTTTAAAAAAGTGAAAACTCTTAAGCATTGAAATTAATAGTGAATGCAATATGTAAAGAAAAAAAAACAAGAAATTGGAGAATTGGCATAGGAAGATGGAGAAGTTATCATGCTTGAAGTACTTGGGAAGAAGGATTTTGTAAAACTAGTGAAAAGTCCCAAATTACAAAATTGTGACAAGCTTCACCCCATGTCACAATTGAGCCTGTATTTGGATCCTCCACCATTTTGAATATGTTTTTTCAAGAACGATTATAGATCAATCCCTTTAAAAATAATCATAGTTTTGTCACCTTTCACATTAGTCGCTTCCTTGATGAAAACAATGTCATCTTGAGAACCAACATTGTTTGATTGCTTTGCTTTCAATCTACCACCTCCTATTACCTCATGATTGAATTCACCTTCAGGAACCATTATTTTTATCTCTTCCCTTTCAGAAGAGCTAGCTTCACCCCGTGACACAATTGGGTTTGTATTAGAATCCTTCACCATTTTGAATATATTTTTCAAGAACGGTTGTGGACCAATACCCTTAAAAATAATCCTAACTTTGTCCTCTTTCACATTAGTCACTTCCTTGATGAAAACAATGTCATCTTGAGAAAAACTGTTATTTGGTTGCTTTGTTTTCAATCTACCACCTCTTATCACCTCATAATTAGATTCACTTTCCAGAACCACCATTTTCATCTCTTTTCTTTCAGAAGTGCAATTTACTACACATTTTGTTCCCCTTCTTTAATTTCTGTCAATAATGATGAATAAATGTAGAGATTGATGTTTGTTTATCTTTTGTTAAGACGACATAGTCTAAGTCGATTATAATGTAATGACCATATTCTTTATATTTATGAGGGTTGTAAAAAATGGTGTATGTAATAAACAAAAAATGAAATAAAAACGAATACAATAATTATCGTAACAAAGACAAAATAATATTCAAAAGGTGTTGTATAAGCAATATAATTTGGTATTTATAATTTTGATTTGTAGTGATTCATTTTAAAAAAAATGAGGTCAAGGGCACATCATGCCATTCATTGTGTTTTCCAATTACTTATCATTTGTAACAATCTAGTTGCCTATTAAATATTGTGTGTTTCCCGTTTCTTATCATTTTCCAATTACAATTTTTATGGATAGACACATTGTTTTATGAAATAATATAATGTTTCATTTTTTTTAAATCTCATAATCCTTAACAATTTTCAAAATACATTCAAATCTCATTATTCTAAAAATCACATGGTTTCAAATAAAGGTATTTCACAATTTGAACATTTACATAGTAAGTCAAATGTTTCACTCATCCTAAATAAAGTAGTATACAGTTGTGGACCAAAGATTTATTAGAACAAATGTGCATAACTTTTTGAAACAAAACTCTTTCTAAAGTTGAGTTTAATGACAACAAACTATCAAAAAGCAAATTCTAAGTCTTCTATACTTAAGCTACTAATGGTTTGATTTGAGATTGTGATTACAAGACAATACCTAGTCAAGAAGCACGCAAAAAGGTGAGAAATGTTAACTTAACATTCAATATCTCATGTGGATTTGATGGGCTTAACATCGCACCCGATATGGCCTATAATGGGCGCAAGAACCCATTGAGATAGACGAAATTTTGCAAATCTTTAAGGAAATAAAGTCATGTTATTGCTAACAATTAAGCCTAATGGTAAGCACTCGATCCAACAAGTGATATCAAAGTAAGGTCATAAGTTTGAATCTATGACTTCACTGTGATACCACCGGGGAGAGATTGTTAGTTTAACATCTAACCATCCATCGTCTCATATGGATTTGATGGGCTTAACATCTCATCCCATGACACCTATAATGATCACACGTCCTTCAACTTGATGCGACTTTAAGAATCTTTAAGGAACTAAAGTTGTCTTTTGTTAACCGTTATAACTTTTGACCTAGTGATAAACGCTTGATTCAACAAGGTATGAGTAATTATCCACAAATTTTAACAAGTACATGTGTAGATATAGGTACCTTAGTACCAACAACACTACATTCCTTAATTCAAAAAAAAAAAAAAACAGATTCCATAATCTTAATTTGCTAATAAATAAATCACATTCCTTAGTTCAACAACAACAAAAAAAATCATGTTACTTAGAAATATATCATGCTTCCTTAATTCAAGAAAAAAAAATCACGTTACTTATGCTTGCAAAATATTTTTAACTTCTATTTTTTATGTCTTATGATTATGTTTTATAAAATACTTTTGAATGGGGTTTTAATTTAATTACTGTCATATTTTTAACTAACATTATTTATTTCATTTATCAATTTTGAATATTAATTTAAACACTAGACTTGTATGACTGTGGACATTCACGGGTATTAATGTTAATATTCACGCAACTAAATCTAGGAATTTTTTTGTAAAGTGAGTGTTGGGGTGGTATTGAAGTATCATACAGAGACCTTTCTCATTATTTAAAGAGAGAGGAGAACGATGTGTTTTAAGAATTATTATTTTTTAAAATATCAAATTTTAATTTAAAGGAGTAAAGTATCATATATTTGAATTTGTTAGGAGAGAAAACTATATTTTTTAACATAGGAGGAAAGAATAATGCAATATTCACATATTCAGAGAGGTTATACTTTATTATTTAAATTAAAACATAATGCATTTTTTGAAATAATCATATTAAAGTTAGGAATCAATATATCATAAAATGGTGAATTTACATTAAAATTTTTGTTGAAAAATACGTTCATATTTAGTATTTGAAAGTGTATCAAATATGATTATCTTTAAAAGAGAATATCCATGAGAATAAAAAAGAATTATTTTAAGAAAGTTTTTTTATACCTTTTTTTACCTTCTTAATTTATTTTCATTTTATTTCTTCTCACTCTACCAAATGAATCCTAACCTCTTGATTGTTTCAAAATTATTTTATCAACATTTTTTATACATTAGACTAACACCTCCTAACATATGATAAAAAAAAATGTGATAAATGTAAGAAAATGAAAAGTTACGTAATTTCATGAAATTTGAGAATAATTAATATAATTTAGGGGAGAAATAATCATCAATACAATTTGAGTCGTACGCAAACATACGATTAACACGATTTTATTTATGTGACATATTCAATTTTTTTTTACTTATTTTTTTAATTTCCATCACCAGCAGCCGGATACGTCGTCGTTCCGCGCAAAAGTAGTGAACGACACATAGCCAGAACGACGAAGTGTCGTTTGGCAACTAAACCCAGAACCCTATTGTTGAGCCTGATTCTCTCTTCTCTCCACGATCGAACAGGTTTGGAAGAACACAAGAGGGGTTGGAAAATGGTGGTGAGGATTAGGCTATCCCGGTTGGGGTGTAAGAACAAACCCTTCTATCGAGTTATGGCCGCTGATAGCAGATCACCAAGAGATGGCAAACACCTCGAAGTTCTCGGTTACTACAATCCCTTACCAGGTTCCTTCTCACTTCACTATTCCCCCTTTTATTTTCTAATTCTCAAAGATGATTTAATTTGATACGCGCTTCTAATCGATGCTTACAGGTCAAGATGGTGGCAAGAGAATGGGTCTCAACTTCGACAGAGTGAAGTAAGTGTGACTCTTTCTTTCTATGTCAATTTGGGGGTAAACAATCACTGACCGTTGCTATCGTATATTTTGAACATTCTTTTTTTATTATCATTGAATCGAATTATATCTAAGTAGATATTTCAATAAGATTGCCCACAAGTTGTTGGTCCTGTTAAGCAATGTAAGCTATGTAAACATGGTTGGGAGGAGAGACTCCACTAATAATGACCAGCTAGACTCCACTAAGTCAGGCAGACTCCCTTTTTATTCATTGGCAAATGTTAGTTTTTGTTAGCAGAGCGGATCGAACCCACTACCTTTCCCCTCTTCCCTTTTCCCTTAGCCATCCAACCATGGTTATCAAACTCGAGAGTTTATGTAAACTCGTGAGAGTTCCATAGACTCGACTCGTAGATTCAACTTGAGGACTCATAAGAGTCCACTTTATATAAAATAATAATAAAATGTCTACAAATAACATACCAATTAAACATTTCAACAATATAATAAAACAAAATAATAAATCATAAATTTCATAATACTTAAATAACCAAGTCTAATAATGCATAACTACTAGATAATAGTTATAGTAGTGGTAGATCATTCTCATCGAGAGTTTGATGTTATTAAAGGTGATTTTTTTATTTATTTGGGAACAATACACTATATGAAGGTATGTTGAATACTAAACAGATAGAAAAACAATCCAAAATGACTTACATTTTGGTCTAATTTTTTTTAACTTACTGACTCGTTGATTCGATGGTAAACTCAAGAGTCTACCGAGTTTATTTAGAGTTTATAGAGTCTACTAAAAAGAGAGTTTACACACGAGTCAACTCGCAGAGGGTAAGTGGACTCATAAACTCGTAAGAATTAGCGAGTTAATTTGAGAGTTTAATAACCATGCATCCAACCCACCTTATATCTCCCGGTTAGCCATAGCAGATTGGCAAAGCTGGTGGATAATATGGTTAATGAAAAGTAATTATAAGATCGGAATTAAATTTAGTTGTTTTTGAGGAAGGAATAGAAGTGTTTCTGGTTGTATGATCTGATACTGTTAATTAAACCCTAGGATCTTCTTTGTGGAGTTAATGGGACAGAGATGAGAAACATCTGGTCATTTTTCTGATAGTGTTGGTTTCTCTTTTCTTCTTTAGGTATTGGCTTTCTGTTGGAGCTCAGCCTTCAGAGCCCGTGGAGCGGCTTCTATTTCGAGCTGGAATGCTGCCCCCACCGCCCATGGTGGCAATGGGGCGTAAAGGTGGACCACGTGATACTCGCCCTGTCGATGCTCTTACAGGACGTGTCCTGCATCAAGAGAAGCCAGCTGATGCCAATAACACTGAGCAGCAGCATGACACTCCTGAAAACCCTTAAAGTGATGTATTTTAGGATGTTTTTCCCCCTTTTTCATCGACCATTTTTTTCTAGATATATCTTTAATATCTATGTTCTCAATTGATTTTACAGAACTCAATAGAATAACTACTGTTTGTGTGGAGAAGTTGGGTTCTTTTGCTACATTGTGGGTGTATTTTCCAAAGCGAGGGCTAGACTCTGATCAAATTTAGGTTGTTCGATATTATGTTAAGTGAACTGATAGGTTATCATTCTCTTGAATTGCCTGTTACTTTTGTTCTGTGGAACTTTTGAAAGTTGTCAGGGTGATAGGGAAAGTAGGTCATTTGATTTTGGATTTATTCCTCTATTGCACTCTGATTGCATTTGCGGTATTTCTGTACTCTCTGGTTGATTTCTTTGTTTCTGCAGAAGCATTTTGAATGCTATCCATTTATCTTCCTCTGAATGCATCTCTTGCAACTATGTTAACTTGGAGTGCTATTTGTTATTTTGATAACTCAAATGGCAATTGTCTGAATTTTGGATCTGAAATGATATGCCAATTGCCATTTGATTGTTTAATAATGAATTTAGTCACTCAATTCTATGCTTTCTAGTTCTAGCATATATTTGGGAACTCTGATCGGCCATTGCTACCTCATTTTGGGTATTTATGTAATGCTTTTCTTGTTTATTCTCAAAATATTTCTTTTGTATGCGGTGATATTTCCATGTATGATCAAGTGTTGATCGTTGTGGTGTGTCAATGAATGATTATACATACTGTATTACTGTTTTCCGGTGTTGCATTGCTCGTGAGTTAAATTTTGAAACTTCAGTTATTGTATGCGTAACATAGGGTAACTGGTCAGTAAGCTAGCTCAATTAAGTGTGCTAGCAATTTAATTCACATCAATGAGGATGTTTATTCCTGAGAATTCTGTGATTTTGTTGTCTAGGATTTCATGTATTGTTTTCTTATTTGTTGAAGACTTGAAAATTTAAATGCACATCAGACTTTCAATTCATGCCTTATTTATTTTTGTTTTTGGTAAAGGAGAAAATCATGGTTATGTTTATATCCTTTCAAGATAATAGTCAATCTGATTGCCTCCTCATGTGACCAATGTTCTAATTTTTGCTGATGAAGGTCTGCCATTAGCAGTGATAGTAGTAGTTATAGCCTTATAGGTACTATGAATTAATCTGTTGAGAATAGATCCCACTCGTCTTAAGAATCAGCATATGTTGATTGTTTTGATTCTTAGGTTAATGCACTTTTGGTTTTACTTTTCTGAATAATTTGTTGGGCAGTGGTATTGATTTCGATTCCATGTAACCTTGTGTGAATTGATCATTGTTGCAAATTCTTGTTGATGCAATTGCAAATTGATTTAATGTATTGATTTAAATTCATAAGAATTTTCATTTTTCAAGCACATTGGCACTGGAACTTGGTATAAGGTGAGATTGTTTTGATTTATGAACTGGCAACTAGCAAGAGTAGAATGCACACTTCGGTATGGTAGGTTTAGTCGTAAATGATAGGGGTGAATTATGAAACATGAAGTGTTGCCAAGTTGCCCCAGTTATAAGATTTGGCTTGCCTGAGCACGAAGTTAGTCTCTGATAAGGATGATGCCAGAGAAGTATGTGATGAAGAATAATGAAATGTACTTCAGGCTGTTCGTACTCAAATGAGATTCAAAGAAAATACAATTTGACCATATAATAGGGACTACGAATTTTCCGGCTAGAGCTTCTATAGATGATTCTACTACTGATTTTATAACCCAGTTTCCTCAATTTCTCTGCCTTGGAGACAATGGTAATAGTAAATCAGTTCAAGCAGGAGTAAGACGTTTTGATATTTTTCTGGCCTCATATAATATAGTCTTCTAGTTTCTACACTTTATTATTTATTATATTTTTTTGCCTGCAGGCAAAGAAAAAACATAAGTTGGCTTCACAACTAACAAAGTTTCACGAATTGGATCAAATTATAGACTCTAACTTTGGTGGTTCTTGCAATCAGATCAAATACACCATATATAATCAATCTTAAAACCCAACATCTGGATATCATAGAAGAGCAGCGATTGACAGGAGTACAAGACCAAAAACGCATTTACACAGAGGATATTAAGACAGAATAAGGTTACAAGTAATAACAATTCACAATTCCAAAAATATTTTAGGAAAATCTTCTGATATTGGCCGATTTCTAGTTGTAATTTATGATTTCCTTACAAGCAACTTCAGATTTAACTTTTAAAACATCTCATTATGAGCCATGCTGGTATCATATCTCCCTATGCTATTAACTATCATTTAGGTGCACCCACCCACTGGTCCAGTGTACTGCACTCACTTCAATTAACATCCACATGATCATTTATTAGTAATACCAAGGGTGTCTAGTTAAATTGGAAGTAGGGTGCGTAAATATTGTAAATCACTTGACTTGCTTGGTTACAAAGTCAAGCCAACTTTCAATGAAGAATTTTTTAAATTCATAATTATTGTTATAAGCCAAATGACAACCGTCAATGTATATTCAGTTAAAAGTTTTTGAACTAAAATTAGAAGCTATGAACTACAACTCTATAATGGCAAGTAAGATTTAACATGTTTCATTAGAATCTCCAGTCTTGTGAGCGTTACATGTGTGTTGATAGTTGTTTCTCTATTGAACAGCCCTTTCTGCTGGCTGCTGGCTGCTGGCTACACCGCATCTTGTTAACAAGATTGTCTACTTAACCTCTATTTCATCCTTTGATAGGAAGGACTGTAAACATAGATTATGTAGATTTTCCATTACATCTTATTGCAGTTGGTTATCTTTTTGAGTATAATTCCTATGTACTATTAGTTTAGAGGTTTTATACTATCAACTAATTAGAAATTATAATAAGTATAACCTTTAAAATAATTATCATAAAAAATAATAAATTTATCAAATATGACAATTTTTTATTGGATGATAGTATGATTTTTTTTATACTGTGGATACATATATTATTTACTCACTGTTTTTGCTCCTAGCCAAAGTTTTGTGGGAAAATTATTTTACTCTCTGCAAGAAGGAATTCAGTTTGAAAAAAAGGAGATAAATATAAGATGAACAAATCATCTTTCTAAAGGTATGTTAGAGTTCAGTTTTAGAAGAAACGAGAGGGGATAACAAACTTTTCATGTCTAATAAATATATTATAATTTCATAATTTTTAAAGTAAAAATATAAAATGATAAATTAGAATAAATTTAATGTGTTAATCATACAACTCTTTTAATTTAAAAATAAAATTTTACCCTCTCCTCCCTTTCCTTCAAAATTCAACTCCTAAGCATATATACTAATGAATTTGTTGTCCAGCGAAATCCCTCGAGAGATTTCTGTGTTTCTAAAACTGTTCCTGGATATGCAGCTCCTTCTTTGTTATATGAGGCCACCTCTGACACTCTATTTATGTTACATTGTTACAGGAAGACATGTCTATATAATTTCGTACACTGTTACATTGTTTTTAATTTGCCGCCTGACATTATATGTCACTTTCTGTATATGATTATTTATGGTCATGCGATTGTAACTTGGTATGCCTAATGCAATGTCACTCCATTAATCTAATCTTTTTTATTTTATTTTATTAATATTGTGATGGGATACATTATACAGAGACATGTGGATCAGAAGAAGAACCGTCAAGAACCTAAGCCTAGCTTGTCTTTAATTAATCCAAAGAGCAAATTAATGTGACATGTATTTATGTTGAGGTTATGCATCTGATCATCTTTGTGTCTGTTGATCCAGTGCATGACTGTGACATATATTCTATACCTTATTTTTATTTAAAAATATTTTTGTAATCAAATTCTTACTTAAAGACAAGCTTGTTAAACGTTGTGTTTCATTTCTGTTACATTGTAGATCGTTAATTCAAATCAAAAGACTTTCTGCTTACCCCTTTGGAAAAAAAAGGAATAAGATATACATGAAAGGTGTTAAAATATGGGAGATAGAATAATGAAGGTGCATCGGTCAATGAAAAAGAGATATAATGAAGGTGCATAGACGCTCGTTTATTTGAATTCATGTATATAAAGTTATGCTTTGTTGGAAATTATTGTGAACCTTTTCCATTATTAGCCGAAAACTTTTTGCTTTCAAGATTCAAATTCATTTGAAATGGTGAACTTATGCGATTTGCTTGCACAGTTCAACATTTTGAATAATTTTTGTCTTGTGAGATGAAATCAAAATTGTCCTGATAGCGAAAGCTTTGAGGGCATCACAGGTAATGACTACTTATTGGTAAACCAATATTTTTCAAAGTTATTTTTAGAAAGAAAAAATAAACTAAATTAATCATTTTTTGATACAAAATACTTTTTCTTTCCCATTTTCTCCCCCATCGAAGAAATTGGAGAACCTATCAGTGGCTTAACCTGATTGACACTTAGTAATAATAGAGTTTTTTTTTTTATCATTTAATATATGTTTGCGTGGGAGAATAACTTCACATGAATATAAATTGCAACAAATATTTATTGGCTATAGGTGGCTGGCTGTTTTCACCATTTTATACTTGATTTACATCACAAAAATAATTGATCCTGAGATTTCGCAGCAATTTATGTTACTCCAACTCATATAAAAGGATTATTCAAAAAAAAAAAAAACTCATATAAAAGGAACACATAGAAAATGTTTCAACCAGCAAGGGGCCCAATCATCAGTCATGTCAGAGAAGACATTGCATTATTTGTATACCACCGTTTTTTTATGGATGAGAATGACTAATTCAGTTTATGATTAGTGACTTTTGCTGATTTAAAGAAATTTTATACGAATCAAATATACCATTACAAATTATTTTAATTAATAAAATTAGTTATTTAGTTCTCTCGAAAGTAATACCATTCAAATTAAGTAAAAATATTATAGACAATGAAATTTTTCTTTCATATATTTAAAGTTTAAATAATCATATTTTTTTAAAATTTTTTTCAACAAGATAATAATTTCATATTTAGAACTTAAATTTGATATTTTTAATTAAACTTAGTATTCTGTGCATAAACTACAGAATATAAACATTTCCCTCAATTTATACCAACTTTCTTATCTGACTATATCTATTTTTTTCCTCTACATCTATTTATCTGTTTATTTATCTACCTATATCTATAAACTACACAATCTACAAAAGAAAATCTACGTTATTCTTCGGTCACTTTTATGTTAATAAGTTTAAAATTTATATAAAAGTTTCACTGTATAAATTTCTTTTAAATATAAATCCTTTCTTTTTGTGAGTTTTTTCCGTTTCGCTGTTGCCTCTGCCAAAATCATAATCATGTAGGTTATGATCGTCTTACACGCTGTTCTGAGCCCATGTCATTATTATTCTTCCCGGAAGAAACATAAATTATAATTTCAACCACAAACTTAATTTAGATTATATAATTTACACAATATATTTTATTGATATTTTTTTTTTCTATTACATTAATTATCTTATTTTATATTTTTTCTATCTCTTATTATACATTTTATTATACAATTAAATTGTATAAATAAAACTTATCATTTGACATTTCAATTTAATCTACGATAAAACTTTCAACTTTGCCATTTGCACCACATAGAGTGGATTATTACCTCACTTTCTTTTCTTGATGGCAGTGTGTTATGAAAATATAATCAACTCAATTTTTAACAGTTATTTTTTATCACTTATATATTTAAATTGTTTTAATCAATAATATTGACTAAATGAATAACTCAATACCCCAATTGAAACGATGGTCGGTTGAATATATAATAACACTGCACGATGGAGTTAAAGAGGGTCTTCATTTCAAATAAAGAAGAAAATAAAATCAAGATTAATAAAAAAAATTTGGTACATAAAATCAAGATTAATAATGATATGCGTTAGATATGGACCAATACTATTTATCTAACGGATAATGTAATAATTCATTAAAATTGTTAGGCAATAACATTTAAATAAAATATAGTTTTATTGTGATGCCCCAGATGAGTCTAATTTATGACCCACAATAAATTAATTACAAACAACAATAACGGTAGTCCCTTTTGGTGCACTATCTTTTTCCTTGGCTCAACCTATGAATCTATGATGACTGTTGACAAGTAATGCAAAACAGGTGCAAATTAATAATCTGACACTGGTTAGTTAAATATCAGAGAGAAAGAAGAAGCATGGTGACAATGATAAAAGCAAGACATGTGAAGTAGATGGATATGGTATGGGGTACTTGCAATTTACAAATAGGCGATAGTTGCACGAGCTTACGATCAACCACTTTTCACATGATGATCAAATGATACTTTAATCCTGTCAATAACATTTTACTAAATAATTCAAACTGTACACATAAATTTTCATAATTTCTAAAACTATTTCTTTCTCGTAAATATTGATACTAGCACTACTATACGGAAGAGATGACACTCTATTATTGAGTGAAATTTGTTAAAATTATGAAATTGTGAGTCTTAATCCTTATTTAATGAACTAATCTTATAATTTTATAACTTTCAATAAAATTTAATTAAGAGAAATAGTACTAATAATGAAATTAATTATAAAATTTTGTAAATGTCACTTTATAGTAAAAGAAAGAAGTATGTTAGAAAGTGATATTAATAATGGATTAAAAGGAGAATAAATAATTAATTTAGTCCTTAAATTTATATGTTGGTTGTGATTTTAGTCCCTAAAATTAATTTAAACTCAAATAAGTCCCTGAAAAATTTTAAGGTTTTATTTAAGAGCATGTTTGGATTTTAGTCCAAGGTGCTCTGAATTCTAAGATTAAATTTAATGGTCTACCATAAACTAAACGCAAAAGGAAGAGCGTTGATATTCTTGCAAACTTTATTTTGCTTAACGTTCTTTTGTAACATATATCCAAACATGTACTAAGTTATTGAAATTAACTCATTTTAGTACTAAACTTATGTTATTAATATTATTTAAGTCATTGGACTAAGGACCAAAGCGAGTTAATTTTGAGAACTTAAATGAAATCTAAAAAAATTCACGTATTTATTTAAGTTTTTGTTAATTCGAGGAACTAAAATGTGAGTAACATAAATCCAAAGACCAAATTGGTCATTTGCTCTTAAAAGAACATTGAAGTGAGTTGAACTACTCAAGTCTAGCACATGTGAAAGTAAAACAACAGCCTTATAAATGGAAATCTCCACCAACATGTAATTTGCATCAGGCAGAGACTATAGTACAACAACCACAACATCTATCTGCCTCTGTGTCTCTACATAACATATCTCTTTTGTCTCACTTCACAAATTGTACTACATTTTCTGTCTCCAATGGCCACATCGGTGAAGAACAACTTCCTGAACCCTGCACTGGTTTCAAATCTCCAACAAGCACTGCTCAGAAGAAAGGACAGTGTGCAGGAGCAGCAGCACCACAACAGGGCCAATGAACCCACCAAAGCTTCTTCAAAACCCGTGGTGCTAGTCACCAATGGTGATGGCATAGACTCTCTTGGCCTCACATTACTAGTTGAGGCACTTCTTTGTGATGCCCTTCTTGATGTTCATGTCTGTGCTCCAGAAACGTAAGTTTAATTTCCTCAAGACATGGTTTTTGGTGAATTTGAGTTGTTTTAATGTGTGGATCATGGCAACACTTCAACTGGGGTGGATTGGTTTAAGGATTGTGATGATGTTTTTTTTTTTTTTTGGTGTAGGGATAGATCGGTTTGTGGTCACTCGGTTACCACAGGGGAGACACTAGCTGTGTGTTCAGTACAAGTTGGTGGTGCCAATGCTTATCAAGTGTCTGGTAGTTTCACTCATTTGGTTATGAACAAAATTTAGATGTCGTTCTTTAAGTTGTTTTGGTGTTGGTTTTCATAAGAGTCTTAGTTTGGTAATTAGCATAGTAATAGTTTTCATTAAATGTCATCTAAATTACTAAGTTGAAATTCTATTTCTGATTGAAAAATAGTGCCAAAATCACTTAAAGAACTGCATATAAGTTTGTCCTTTTTTTTCTTTGGTTATTTGGTGTGAGAATTATGATTATGAGAGTAATGCATTGTTGTGTTCTAATCTTACTGTTCTAGAATCTAGATTTTTATATGTTTTTGAAATTTCTTAATGGTGTTGTGGAAAAAATGCATTTTAGGATGTAGGGTATTATAATTTCTTCTTCTTATTATTCTTACTTTATGTCAGGAACTCCAGCAGATTGTGTCTCTTTGGCTTTATCTGGGGCATTGTTTTCTTGGTCAAAACCTGTTTTGGTAGGTATTGTTGGTATGCACAAAATCTATCATCAACTGTCGAATATATAAAACTATATAGTTCAGACCACCATTTTAATTGTATGACTTTGAAACCAGGTAATTAGTGGACTAAACAAAGGAACAACTTGTGGTTATGACACGTAAGTGTGTGATGTGCTCTTCTTTAGATATCTACCGAATCAATTTGGAAAAAGAGACAAATATATATATATATATATATATATATATATATATATATATATATGTATGTATGTGGGTATGTATGTATTTTTTAATTTAGCTTTCAAACTTTGGTCTCTGATTTTGGTGTCTTTAATGATGTAGGTTGTACTCCGGAGCTGTTGCTGGAGCTAGAGAGGCACTGATTTGTGGTGTTCCCTCTCTTTGTATATCATTGAACTGGTACTTATGTCAAATGTTATGCATTCTTAGTTTTCTATTCTTCTTTTGTCCCTCCAATGATCACAGAATTCTGTTAATGTAAATGTCTTGCAGGGAAAAGAATGTGAGCTGTGAAAGTGATTTGAAGGATGCAGTTACAGTATGTTTACCATTAATTCACGCAGCAATAAGAGATATACAGAAAGGGATTTTCCCCAAGAATTGCTTCCTCAACATAGGGATCCCAAGCTGTCCTCTGACAAATAAGGTTTGTTCTCATGATCATCATATTTTCATATTCTACAGTTTGCCAGGAAATACTTTGCTGAGTTATAAGTTTTTGTTAGAGTTTTTTTGGGCTACATACTCATATAAGATATTTTAATTTCCATTATTTTGTATAGAGTCTCATGATTTCATACATCATAATTTAACCAGTATCCTTACTTTTTGTTTGACATAAGTCCAATTTGAATAAACTTCTTCACAGTACATATAGGATAAGAAAGAGCAAGGTAAAACTACTCATATTTATCCCATAGGTTAAAATCGAGATATTCACTTTAAGTTTTGGAGAAATTAGCTGAGAGAGTTTCTTAAAAAGTTAAGGGTCATAAGTTGATTTTAACATTTAAAAAGAAAACCGATTCATTTTATTTTCTTCTCAAGTGGGTATTGAAAAGCTTATCCAAACTGGGCTATATCTCATTTAGTTAGACATTGTGCTTTCCAATAACAATCCAAGTGGTTGTTCTTATGACCTACATTTTGTGAATAGGGTGTCAAAGTGACAAGGCAAAGTCCGCAAAGATCTTCTTTAAGTTGGCAAGCTGTGTCAACAAATAAGAATCCTTCAGCAGGCCATTACATGTCTAACCAGCAAAGTCTTGGAATCATGTTAGCACAACTAGGAAGAGATGCCTCTGCTGCTGTAAGACTGTCCTATCTAACCACATAGCTTAATGCATTCAGTTTTCAACAGCTAGTTGCTTTCTTTATATGAACATTCTTTCAGCCTCTCATTTTTCATTGGAACTTGCTTTGTGTTAAACTCTTCAGGCAGCAGCGCGCCGTCTAAACTCAAACCGCAAGAATGTGGAGGTTGAATCAGTTGGTGTTGCTGGAAAATTCAGTTCTCAACAAACCATAAAGAAATACTTCCGAATGGAGGTACCGCTACCATTAACATGACTTCAGTGGCTTGTAAAGCAAACAAGCATAGTTCTCATGAATCTACTTTGCATTTAGCACAAGTTTGAAAATAAACTCTTCTTGATGGTGCTTCTTTCCATTTTCTCTTGTATGGCAACAAATTGAATTCATTGCCTGAATTCACATATGCAGTTAACAGAAAAAGAGCAGCAGGACATAGAGGAGGATTTAGACTCCAGAGAACTTGAAGAGGGATTTGTGAGTGACAATTTTGTGTTTTCTCTTTCTACCTATCCATTACATTCTTTCTAGGGTGCAATGGTGGGAACTGAACATCCTATAATGTTGTGCTAATTTGGTATGACAGGTTACAGTTACCCCTTTGTCTTTGTATGCAAATGTTCACATGGAAATTCAATCATCAGTGTCCAGCTGGCTAGCTATTGCACTCAGTGGTGATCAATGAAACTAGCTGCTAATTCTGTGTGGTATTAATTGTAGAGTAATCTGCATTGTAATTGTGGCAATCTGAAAGTGAGAGTCAATGCTTCACAAGTTTTATGTTGTGAGATCTTGAGAGTAGTATGTATCATTGGGTAGCTACTATCCCATTAGATTTAATCTATATATTGTTATTCAGTTATTTACTGATGACATGACATGAATGGATATGCACATGTTGCCAATGAGAAGATTAAGTGGCTCAAAAAATGTGTTCCACCTCTTGCTGATGAAAAGCTAGAGTATCAATTTGGGGGAATGAAGTTGGGATAGTCCTTTGTGTTAGGAATTTTAATACCAATGAGTAATAAAATAAGATAGAACTTTATAAGTTGATATTCAATACATGAAATTGAATTTGAGATACTCACAATTCTCATCAAGGAGATGCCTAGCCACTCATCTCATGGCAAAAGCCACCTTTGGATACATTAAACCACACCCAAAAGATGAAAAAGCTAACAACTCTCTAAGTCTCTCTATCTCATACACACATTACCTCTAGAGAAATGGAAAAATGGGAATATGGCCATCCATCTCACACTCAACTAACTTAAATAGACATTTCATAACAAGGTGTTGGAGCTCTATCTTTGGCAAGGTTTTAAAAACTGGACTGGCCGATTCTGATCCGAATGAGCCATGAAACCGGATAGTAAAAGAATCGGTTAAAGAACCGTTAAACTGGTATAAAACCGGTCAAAGTCGGTGGTTCACCGGTTGTTAACGATTCTTATAAAGTAAAAAAAAAAAAGTATTGTGTGTGAAAGAGAAAATGCTATCCAAAGTAGTGTAATTGTAGTCTGTACCTATCAAAGTGAAAGTGAGCACTCTAAGTAATAGCTAAGTGAACATGTAAAGGTGAAGTCACAAAAAGCGTGTTTGTCATACACTGCAGAGTAGAAAGATGCTCTGAAAAGTAGTGTGATCAAAATTTACTGATAAAAAAATAAAACTTATTAAATAAAAATTGGAATACATTAATTTTTTTAATGTATTAAATTAAATATTATAATAAATGAGACTAGTACTATATGAACTCTAAAAGATTGATGCTGTAACAAATATAATTTTCATATTTCTCCCTTATAGTTGTTGGTAGATATATTATTTTGTGTTGTAGAAATTAAATATTATGTTTTATTTGATTTAGTTTAATGTGTAATTTTATAAGTTATGTGTTGTTAATGATAATATATTAAAGAAAGTTATGATTATTATATAACTTGTTGTATTAAAATTTAAAAAAAATACTATTTAGTTATTATTGGTGTGATCACGGTTCAAAGTAATTGAACTATTAAACTTTGAACCATTATTTTTACCGGTTCATTGGTCGAGTTTTAAATATTTTCATTCTTTCGATACAGGACACCCGACCTTATGCAGGCAAACTGATGTAGAAGGGTCATTTTTAAACAATTTACCTAAGGGGATCTGTTTTCAAACATTTGGCGAAATCCTTATTTTCCTTATTCCGTGTCATCCCCAAAGGGTTTCGTCAATACCAGTGGCGAGATACCCTTGCTTCTTTTTTTTTTTCCGCCATTAATATTGGTGTTCTTCCTTATGTTTTTTTTTTCCGCCAGCAACACAGGCGTTTATCCTACATGAGTTCTTTTTATATTTCATGCTTAACTCATGCGTAATGGGAGAGAGCAAATGTTTATGAATAATTTGATTTTTATAAGATTGTTTATTATTGATTGATTTATTATTTTTTTGAATTAATTTATCAATTAAATAAATAAATGTTAATACTTTTTATATTTCTAAAGCATTAAATATATTTACTCTTTCTTAATATTTACCTTAGATAAAATATAGGAAATATTAATTAAAAATATTATAAGTTAATATAATGTTATATATTGATAGAGGAGAATGCATAAATTGTTATAAAATTTTCCAAATAAAAAAAATATTACTTATTATTTATATGGTAAATGAATGAATGTAGCCTAAGACGTTGGACTAGTTCATGAGAGAAATTTGTTCTCCGTCTCTCTTCTTTCTATTTTTTGGGTACATCTTCTTAGTTATTTTTAAATATATACAATAAAATATGTGAAAATTTGAAAAAAAAAAATCTGTTTTTGACCTTTTTAAAAGCATAGTTTATCTTTAAATGTTAAATTATTGTAAATATATTAATTTAATAATTTTAAATAACATGTGTTATTTTAAATTTTTTTTGTATTAAACTTTTTTATTTTTCGAAATTCAAATTCAACTCTTTTTTATTTACTAAGTATGTTTTAAAAATTTCAAATATTTTTTATTCTCTAATATAATTAATTTTTATATTGCACCTAAATTAATAATTCATATCTCATTATACTTTTTTATATGTTTTTTTCTCTCTAATATTTTCCAGATTTAATTTTATATTTTACTTGAATCCATACATTTTTATTTTATGTTTGACTTGAGTCTTAAAATTTTTATTTTATATTTTACTTGAGTCTATATATTTTTATTTTAAATTTTAACTAAATAATTTTATCTCTTAAATAAAAAAATAAAATATAAGAATATTTGGTAAAATAATTAGCCGAAAAAATAAATTTATTTTATTTTAAAAAACAATCGGTTGTTTTTAAAATATAAAATTTGATATGATAAAAAATAAAAAAAAAACGCCAGTGTTGCTGGCAGAACCTTCACTGCACGGGAAGCAAGGGTATCTCGTCAATGGTATTGGCGGAATCCTTTGGGAATGACAGGTGAGTCTCGCCAACAAGAATGGCGGAATAAGGAGAATAAGATTTCGCCAGCAGGAATAGCGGAACACCTTTAAAAGACAGACACCCTCGGGCAAATGTTTGAAAACAGACCCCCTTAGGTAAATTGTTTGTAAAAGTAATCCCTCTAAGTCATTTTGCCACCTTATGCAAGCACTTTATTCAAGCCTATTGCTATATCCACCCCCTAAAAAAATCTAATTACTTAAATATCCTTCTCCTTTCTAATCTTCTTCTGTCCCTCACATACTACCATTTTCAACGCAACTACACACTTTCCTTTTTTCATAGCAACAACACATCCCTTTCTCTTTCATCACACTCCCTCATCTCTTTCACTCCCTTCATGCCTTCCATCTCTTGTTGTGGTATACCTTTGTTCCTCCTTTGCTCAGGCTCTTGCATTAACGTTAGGGTTTTTTCATTCCCATAACTCCAAGTTGTTGTAGTGAAACACCTCTTAAAGTTGTCCAAATTAAAGGATTAATATCAACGATATGTTTTCTTCACTTTAATTACTTCCCTATTGTATAATTTTTTCTTTGAGATTTTTAACCACCCTAGTGTTCTACTTGGTTTCTGAATTTTTTCATAACATTCTGAAAAATTCTTTACACACTTTTATTTTTTAACATTCGGGAAAGTACTTTTTGGAACATAAAGTAGTATTTCAGAAAGTACCTTTTGGAATGTTAAAAAAAAATATTATTCCAGAAATTACATTCTAGAATGATTTATATTAATGTTATGGGTATAAAGGGTGTATTTGATAATGAAAAACAGAAAAAAAATTATATGGGAGTGTACTTAGCAATAGGGGGAGTGGATATAGCAAAAGCCTTCTCCAATAGTTGACTTTTCCTCATCCCGGGCTTCAAAAATTTGGGTCTTCCTTGTCTCCAAATCATGGACTACTTTTCCAATACCTATATAAAAACAACAATATAAGAAAAACATCATCAAAACACAATTCAATTACTCTATACATAAATTCACAAAAATTATAAAATTAGCACCAAATTTTAATTAAACTCAAAAAATTATTATAAAACTAAAATATTTAGCAAATAAAGTAAGCACAATTTTGCCACTTACAATACACTCTTTCTTATTAGTTGAAAATTTATTGGATACTTCTTCCTCCATCTCTAATTATAAGACTCTTTTTAGAATTTTGTTTGTTTATTTTTGTAAGACTTTTTTCTAATTTCTAGATGCATTAGTTAATTAAAATGATCTTATAATTAGGGATAAAGGGAGTACAAAACTAGGAGAGATATTCACTAAATTGTGATGTGTGTGTGAGACACATAATTTTTTTTGTAATTTTTAATAAATTTTGACCAACAAAAAAATGTGTTAAAAATAATATATTCCTAACATTCCTCCCCAAATTCAACCTTACAAGACCCCATTCCATAAACTTTTGTTGTACTATATGTCTATATCCAAGTATCCTATGTTTAGCTAAGAAGACTTTTAATAAACAACTATGAGAATTGGTTGAATTACTTGAATTAAACACAATGGCATCCCGATGGTTGGGATGAGATTCACTTGGTATAGACCTAATGGGAGGGTAAAGAGTAGAAATGATCGATTCCTTGTTTCCAAGGAGTGGTTAGACGTGTGGCCAAAATGCACACAACATGTTCTTGATATAGCATTTCTGACCATTGTCCAGTTTTATTAAAACAAAACCTAGTGGATTGGGGCCCAAAGTCTTTCAAGACACTTGGTTGTTGGTTCGGGGATAGGAGGTTTGAGGAGTTTGTTAAATCATCTTGGGGGGAGGGGGTTGGAGGTGCAAGGATGAGGTGCTTATGTTGTTAAAGAGAAGCTCAAAATGCTAAAGGTGAAACTCAAAGAGTGGAATAAAAACTTTTTTGGTGACATCCATAGAAGACAAAAATAAATCGAAGAGGTAAAAAATGATAAGAAGGAGGAGGTGCAAGTGTTGAGCAACCAAGAGAGAGCCTTGAGAATTGAGTTACAAGATAAATTGTGGGAATTGATGAAAAGCAATCAGTCTTTATTAAGGAGAAAATTGAGGGATAGATGGCTGATGGAAGGGGACAACAATACAAAATATTTTCACATGATGGTTAATTGGAGAAGAAAGAAAAATATGTTAAGAGGCTTGAGGGTTGGTGAAGCTTGGGTGGAGGAGCCGGTGAGGGTCAAGGAGGTGGTCAAAAATTATTTCCAAGAGAATATTAGTTAGGCAAATTGGGAGAGACCTAGCTAAGTTAGATGAAGTGACTTTTAGAGAAATATCTTTTGAAGACACTCATCTCTAATGACAATCTTTGAGGAGGAGGAAATCAAAGAAGCAGTGTGGGATTGTGGAAGCTTGAAGAGCCCAGGGTCCGATGGTTTCAACTTCAAGTTTATCAAATCCTTTTGGATCCTTTTGAAGAATGATGTGTATCGCTCTGCGAAGGAATTTCATAGGAATGAAGTACTTCCAAGAGGAGTTAATTCCACTTTTATCATCCTTATCCCTAAGGTGATTGATCCACTAAGTCTAAAGAAATTTAGACCAATATCCTTGGTGGGCTTGATGTACAAAATTTTAGCTAAAAGATTGGCTAAAGTCCTTCCTAAGATCATTGATGAGTGTCAAAGTGCTTTCTTGAGTGAGAGATCATTGTTACATAGTGCCTTAGTAGCAAATGAAGTAGTGGAGGAAGTGAAAAGAAGGAAGGGGAAATGTGTGATCTTCAAAGTTGATTATGAGAAGGCATATGACTCAGTGAATTGGGAATTCCTTTTATACATGATGAGGAGGTTGGGGTTTTGTACTAAATGGGTGAATTGGATCAAAGAATGCTTGGCATCTGGTTTTGCTTCTATTCTTGTCAATGAGAGTCCAACTAGTGAATTCAAAATGGAGAAGGACCTTAGACAAGGTGATTCATTAGCTCCCTTTCTTTTCACAATGGTGGCGGAGGGATTTAGTGTCCTTATGAGAGAGGCGATGGAAAAGAACATGTTCAAAGGGGTGTTGGTGGGAGAAAAAAAGGTGGAGGTCAATTTATTGCAATATGCGGATGACATAGTTTTCTTTGGTGAGACAAACTTAAGGAATGCGAGGACAATAAAATGCTTGATGAGGAGCTTTGAGTTGGTGTCCGGACTTAAGGTTAACTTTGCAAAAAAGCAATTTTGTAGCTATAGGTGTGGTGGGAAGGTATGCGGAGCTTCTAAATTGCAAGCAGCTATCTATTCCTTTTGACTATTTGGGAATACCAATTGGTGCAAATCCAAGAAGGAAGATTACATGGAGGAAAGTGATTGATAAATTCCAAAGTAGATTATCTCTTTGGAAGCATAAGACTCTATCTTTGGTGGGAAGAGTGTGCCCCATAAATTTGGTACTAACTTCTCTTCCTCTTTTCTTTGTTTTTTTTTAAGATGCCTAGGTGTGTTGTGAAAAAAAATTGAAAGTATCCAAAGAAAGTTACTTTAGGGAGGGTTAGAGGAGTGACAAAAATTTGTTGGGTTAGTTGGAAGAGGATTTGTTGTCCTAGGAGTCACGGTGGTTTAGGGGTTAAAGATATCTCCAGGTTCAATGATGCTTTACTAGCTAAATGGAAATGGAATATATTCCATAGCAAAGAAGCTCTTTGGTGAAAGTTCTTGGACTCTAAGTATGATGGTTGGAGGAACCTTAGGAGGGAAGAGGTGAGGAGTAGTGAGTCACTTTGGTGGAGAGACTTGAGGAAGCTGAGTGGGGGGAAAGTCCTACTAAATGGTTTGATGACCTACTAGAATGGAGATTAGGTGAGGGAGAAAAAACTTCTTTTTGGCTAGATAAATGGTATGGTGGGGAACCCTTGGCGGTTTCTTTTCCAAGGATGTACTTAAATTCGAAGAAAAGGAGGTTCTTGTTAGAGATATGGGACAATGGGTAGGTGATAGCTAGGTTTGGATCCTAGAGTGGAGAAGAAGGTGGTCCGAATGGGAGATTCAAGGGGCAAACTCATTTAGGGTGTTGCTGGATGGTTCTAATCTTGTTAAAGGAGAAGTAGATTCTTGGAGGTGGGAGGGGGATGCCTGGGGCTTGTTCTCGGTGTCATCTGCGTATAGGGTGATTCATAGTAGAGGGAGAGGAAGTACATGTGATGATAGATTGGCCAGTGTATGGAAACTTGATATTCCATCTAAGGCTAAAAATTTTGTTGTGGAGATTATAAAAAAATAGACTACCTACATTGGATAATCTGAGGATACGAGGATGTGTTGTGGAAGGAGGCTCTGGAATGTGCTCTATCTGTGGATCACACATGGAAACGGTCCAACACCTGTTCTTTACTTGTCCTAAGATTGATAGTGTATGGAAGCATTGCAGCAAATGGTTTAACACTCTCACTGTCTTTCCGGAAAATGTAGATATGAACTTCCAACATTTACCAGGGGAGTTCCGTCTAAAACATCATATTCAGTGCTGGAAAGTGATTTGGAGTGCGATAGTATGGTGCTTGTGGAGGACACGTAATCACTGTGTTTAGAGTAGGAGTATTTGACCTACAGCAGGTTATATATCAGATTTCATATACGACATGTGGCTAAAAAGCTATGTGAAGAATTTCAACTTCTCTTTTGCGCAATGGATGTCTGAATGGTTCAGGCTAATCTGGAAGTGTAATGTTATTGGTCAATCACATCTAGAAGACTTGGAGATCTTTGGAAATTAATGGGTATTCTGGTGGGTGGTATGGGTAAGGCTACAATTTCTCGCACGAAGGTTGTGGTTATTTTTTGAGGTCGATCAATTAAGTGGAGGTGGAAAAGGCTGGAGTTGTAGGCACTGTTTATGGGCTATTAATGTTCTAATTACATTGCATATACAGCTAGTGGCAGGAGATTCAACGTTGCTTTTTGAGGGATTGGTTATTGGGCATTTAATGCTCTTTCCATTTAATGGCTAGTAACCAGTTGGTGCCTATAATATTCTGTATGTAACTCTAATTTGTAACTTTATTTTTGGAAGGGTATCACTTGTACCTTTTCCTATATATATATATATATGCAGCAGCATCATGATAGAACAAATGTAACAAGAAAAGTAAGATTTTAAAAGATCATTAATCTATCAAACGACAAAGATCAAGTGGGACATTCTGTCTTTTGCTTGGTTTATGCTTAATATAAAATAACTACATAAGCCCAGGTTTGTCGATGGATGTAACCAATGGCCCCTACAATCAACTAGAACTTATGAACTGTAATGATGTTTGTAGATATCATGTGCTTTTAATTTGCTCTGTTCCCTAACATGAAACAAAGATTGGTGGATAATCTTCATCATATATCAATTAAGATGAAATGCAATTCGATTATCACTTCTAAGTTTGTGTTGCATTTTGTATTCTAGGACTTGCCACGTGTATTAACTTTCAGCTGATCTTAGCAAAGGGTTTGAACTTTGAAGAGTTTGGTGGGGTCTCATTACATGCCTGTGTTGAGACAATAAGATAGAAGGAAGTTGTTGAAAAGGTTTTGTTACTAAAAAAAGCAAATAAAAACTTACTATGCCATTAACATGAGCTTTATACAAAGTTGATAGATAACACTATAAAAGAAAGGTCCCCAGTCATCAATTTTAGCAGGGCCAAAAATTATTTTCCCAAATTTTGCAGCCAATAAAAGACATTTTTTTTGCTATAACATGAGCAAGTGAAGACAATGTTGCTATAAAATTTCATCCCCTTCTTCCTTTATGAAAATACCAAAAATACAATATGGGAAGGAAAAACAGAATGGCTAAACAAAAACTAGCATTGAAACACAAAATCAATAGAAAAGGATTCATCTCTGAGCACATTATTTTCACCTAGTTCTTCATGGCTAGATTGGCATTAGGTCTCACTACTCCAATTGATGTAGAAGAGGATGATGATGACATGGCAGACCTATCAAACTCCTCCTTGTCCTCATTGAAGACCTTATTCAGAACTTCTTGGAGCTCCACATACCTTCTTCGCTTCCTTAGTCGATCTTCGGGACTGTCATCACCCATACATGTAAGCTGAGTTAGGTCATCAGCATCCATGATCTTGTTCAACACTTCTGAGCATCGAGGGAAGAAGCGTTTCCCCAACTCCACTGCTCAAGCCAAACAAAAAAAGAACTTAGGTCCCAACTACTGCAGGCATTTTTTATCTGTAAGTATCTTGAAACTGGGCTAGGCATAACTAAACCTTCATATTTATAATCAATGTGGCCTAATATTAGATCTATTACGTAGATTCTGATACCATCTGGAATTTGGACTATGCTTAATTCAACTCCAAAACCGCTCATAAGGTGAGGATTGTCTTAGTCTTTATAAACTCCACTTTGCTCAGATCTATAGTCGATCTAGATCTCAAATTCTCAATAGAGTTTACACTTCAGAAGACATAACTGAATGGAAGCATTTTAAGAAAGTGAAACATGACAGACATACACTAAACTCTCTGTTATTGTTTATAAGAATAATTTTAAGCCTTTATCCTCAAGGAAAGTATTCATTATTGAATAAGGGAAAGAAATAGAAACATCAATTACCAGTTCTAGACAGTGCTCTCAACCTAACTAGATGTTCTTCCTTCATTCTGAAAGGTGCATCGTTTAAGTCCACAGTTGTCCTCTGGTGATCACTAATATTTGGACAGTACATGTCTGTTGATGGAAACTCAGATGTGCCATCAATTTGAGAAATATCCATAATAACCTTTGCTTCCATGGGAAACAACACTTTCGCCAGTCCAACTGAAAACAATGAATCATTAGTTATAGCCTCATGTTGTTTATTGCTCATAATTTTCTTGGTTCAAGAATTGTGTTACTGAAAAAAATAACAAACTGCCTAGTAAGCACTGTCCAGAATTTTTGTACTATCATCCAATTACTGATAGTGTAAAATATAAAGTCATCCATTCACAAACCATCACATATGCTAAATTTGTTGACTTTTATAATAACTACTTAAAAAGTTATACCAGTGATGATTTCTCATTGGTTGACAGTATATTTTACACAACGATGCATAGAAATTAAACTTACTGAAGAATATGTAATGTGAGAAAATACCTCTATTTTCTAGGTACAACAGTTTCATGCGCAAATCATCCCCTGCCATAGCAAGAGAAAGAGATGCCTCTCCAAGTAAAGGCTCCCTTCTCTCAGCTTGCTCCAATATCTCTATGCACAACCTGTCACTGCATGAAACTTTTCCTTCCTCTGTGGACTTATAATAATCCACAGCTTTGGTGAGACGTTTCGAAATCTGAAGGGCTTTTCTTCCATCCAAAGTGAGATCAGAAGGCTGTGCCCCCTTAGTCAAGAGAGAAACTATAATCTTAGGCTCCTTCCTCATTGCAGCAACATGCAGCACACTATAGCCCCTATAGTTTTTGTGGTTCACATCAGCAAGACCAAGATCAAGAAGCTCAGTGGTGGTCTTCACATCACAGTATGCAACAGCATAGTGGAGTGCATAAGCATCATCAAGAGTTGTGTGTCCCTCTTTCAAAAGCAATCTTACCAGTTCCACATCGTCCGAATCCAGTGCCCTGTGTATTCTGTTGACATGTTTGTCAGGAAAATTGAAGTTTTCGGGCATGTACAGGTCCAGTTCTATTCGTTTATCTGTGATTTGCTTCACCAAATGTTGAGGCAGTGCCTTTTCAAGAGTGGTGATATCAGCATCAGATTTAAGTATCATCTCAGTGCACCTTGCTAGTAGTCTTTCACACACTATGCCACATATATTTGCGACCGATAGAACCACCAAAATATCATCTATTGCCACCTTTTCAAGAATGTCTAGTAGATGTCCCTGCAAGTATATCAAATGAATTTACTTACAGCATTGCTGCAAAAGGCAAACAAAATATGTTGTTGTATTGAACTGCATATTTTACATTTCATAATTCAGCCTCTAATGTTACTTGTAATTGTAAAGATGGCAATATCTCAATCTTAAAATATGCTGTATCTTGAGCACCACAGTTCGTTGCATGGAGGGATAAAAATTATATATTCTCCTTGTTCATAGATTAATATTGTATTCTATCTTAAAATATCTTCAGTACTAAATTTCTAATGTTAAGTAAAGAAATATCATCACGTATAATGAAATATAAAAATTCTTTAAAATATTGTATTATGTAATCTTAATATTATATATTCTTTCAATAATAAAGACTAATTGAGAGGTAAAAGTAATAGACTGAAAATTCATTAGAAAGGAATGGATAACAGGGAAACACACGAGATGAATTGAGGAAATTCATTATAACAAAGATAAATGAATTTCATTAGAATTCACTCCTACATGCTCAGCAGTAGAGTGAATGATCTTGTATCAAAATCAAACTCAACATAAATACAGTATATCATTAGAAAGAGGTATATTTAGAGATAGTTTAACTAATAGTTGTATTAAATACTTAAAAAAAAAGATATTTTTCGTTCACAATAATCTTATCTGGTACGAATAGGATTATCAAGATGTTATGATCTCTATCAAAAAGAAGGATGAAGGGGTTGAATTATTGTGTACCTGCTAAAGAGCAATCAACTCATTGAGCTGAAAAGTGGAGGATGCATAGAGAAGCTGAAGCAAGAAATCAATAGCAGGCCTACACCCAAAATGTGAACACACATCATCCACACAAACACAAACACCACCTTGAGGCAAAGGCTTCACTCTTCCACTATACAAATAAGCCAAAACAATCCCAAGCGCCTCCAACCCCACGTTGTAGTCCTTGGCCACTTCCTTCAGCCGGAGCACGCAGCCGCCACCACCGGCGAAGACATGCTTGAAGAAGCCGCTCCTGGCCGCCAGAATGCACCGGTTCACCGCCACTTCCCGGCCGTCTCCGGCCACGATCTTGGCGTCGGAGAAAAAGTCAACCCCCCCGCCATCTAATATTGACCCGAGCTGCTCCGAGAGGCGCCTCAGCGGCGTGATGACGTCCGAAACGCCGCTCAAATAGGCCTCGCCGGTGCTGCTGTTACTGGCGTCCTTTGAATCCGAGGAGCCGCTTCTGAAGTTCATGGCTTGAAGGATATGGTTCTGGTTCAAAAGTAGAGAGGATAGATATTTTTTTATCCGTAGAAATTAAAAACATGTATCATGTATCAGAATGTTTACAACAATTCATGTATGCTCAACCAATTAAGTTTAACTTCTTGGTAGAGAAAGGCAGAGATTTTTTTTATAACCATATTTATTCAATCAACTATACTAAACTCCTCGTGAGAGATATGGTAATGATATGTATACACAGATAGAGAGAGAGGTTAAGGAATGATGAAGAGAATAGAGGTAGGAGCTGTGCTTATATATGAATGAGAATAAGAATGGTGTTGTGTTCCTTAAAAGCTGCTAAGATATGAGGACATTTATTAAAGATAAATCTGGGAATTTGTCCGTACGCCAATGGATTTGGGATCAGTGTTTTTGTGTTGTGTTTGCTTTGAGTTGGGTCACGATTTGTAGAAGGAAGTGTCCCTTTCACAATGAATATTATCCTACCCCATTTGTTGGATGCATGCTAAAAAATAAGAACATGAAGAGAACAAAATAAAGTAAAGGTGTGATCGATTATATTTTATTTATGTAAATCGATAATAATTTAATCTCTGAAAAAATGAAAAATTTTGATTTTATTTTTAATAACTAATAATTATGTTCTGTTGTAATTTTGTGAGATTATTTTATTATTAAATTATAATATTTAATAATTAATTTAATATTAAGATATTTTTAAGACTTATTTATCAATTTATTATTAAGTTATACACAAAACATAATTCTTACATTTTTTATACATTTATAAATTAAATAAGAATATTTTAACTTTTTAAGAATTAAATCATCATCAATTTATATATTTTGGGACTAAAATGATCATCATAAAGTAAAATAAAGAACAAATGTTTTTTAAAATAAAAATAAAGAATAAACGTTTTTCATCCAGGCTAGATTAATTCTTTCTCTTTTTTATTGATAAATTAATTATTTCTGAATTGAATTAATTATTTATCAAGTGCTAGAATTTTTTATCTTTACCAAGTGATAGACTATATTAATGGAATCAGAATATAAAAAAAGTTTAACATATATGCATTGAATTATTTAATTATAAATTATCATTTAAATTATTTTAAAATTTAATAAATTTATTATATATGATAAGTTATAATTAAATAATTATATAAAAAAATTGTACTCTATCTGTATATAATATTCATCTTAGCAAAATGTATATTAATAATAATCCCTTCTACATGGAACGGCTATCATGAATATTCGGTGTTCCACATGTTTTTGAACGGACGGGATTTACCAGGGACTCACTAGTTGTCCAGGTGCGCATTAATTGGGTTTCTAGCGAACTACGCTCAGTTTAAGATAGGAAGGATATCTTTGGTATCATGTGCTAACTTTTGATAGCATTTCTTTTCCGATCACCATAATTAGGATCACTTTTTGATGGGACATCAAGTTATTCCGTAAGCTCTTCTTCCTTTTGAATATACTTTGCATATCATAAAATTAATCATCAGTTTAAAATTTAGTTACATTTTAAAGTATTTTTTCTTTTCCTAAAATGAGCTTAAAGTGTTACTAAAATATATAAGGTAAATTACATTTAATGATCATCAATAACAATAATGGCTATACTTTCAACATGCTCTATAAATATCTTGGACAATAATTTCTTTGTTAAAGAGTCAAGTATCATAAAGTTTGTGCTAATATGTTCTATTAACACTCTTTGTTTTTGAACTTCTTCCTTCATGAAAAAGTACTTCAATTTCATATGTTTAGCACCCTCAGAGTACTTATCGTTCATAAAAAAATAGTATTATGGAGTTATCACAATACATTTTCAGCAGCCTAGTAATACTGTCGACAATTCTAAGTCTTGAAATAAAATCCTGCAGTCAATTAGCTTGAATTGTATTCTCAAAACATGCTCCAAATTCAACTTTCTTAACAACAGCTTATGCATACATAATTGTTTCCATTTGTTTTTGTTCCATATCATTTTTAGAACATTGTGCGAGACTAAATTTGTCTCCTTTCTAAATTAGAACAAGTGATGTTGAACACATTTCCATCCTGAATCTCTCTAGTCCTTTGTTGATATATGCTTTCTGAGATAAGCCTGACAATTCTTGTGATCTATTACAGAATATTTCTATCCCTATCACATAGCTTACCTCTCCCATATCTTTCACCTCAAAGTTGCTAGAGAGAAATTTCTTAGTCTCATGGAGAAGACCAAGATCATTAATTGCAGCAATATATCATAAACATACAGGATTAGAAAAATAACCTTACTCCCACTAATCTTCGGATATATGCACTGATCAACAGTATTTTCCTTAAATCCAAAGGAAACAATGGTATCATTAAACTTCAAATACCATTGGCGGGAAGCTTGCTTGAGATTGTATATTGATTTCTTTAATTTGCATACCATGTGTTAATTTCCTTCAACTAAAAACCCCATTGGTTGGTCCATATAAACATTCTCCTCTAAATCTCTATTAAGAAAGACAGTTTTCACATTCATCTGATGTAGTTCCAAGTCATAATGAGCTACTAATGTCATGATAATCCTGAAAGAATCCTTTTGTAAAACCGATAAAAACGTCTCTCAATGTCATCTTTCTGAGTAAATCCCTTAGCAACAAGTCTAACCTTGTAACGCTCAAGGTTGCCATGAGAGTCACATTTAGTCTTAAAGATCCACTTACAACCAACTCTATTACAACCCTTTGGCAATTCTACAAGGTCCTAAACACCATTATGTCTCATGGAATTTATCTCTTCTTTCATGACATTTAACCACTTCTCAGAATTATCATAACTGACAGCTTGTGAAAACGAAACTATATCATTATCATTAATGCTTAAGTTTGTTTCTGTTTCATGTAGGTATACCACATAGTTATTCGAAATAGCTGGTCTCTTTTCTCTTTGAGACCTCCTTAATGCTACTTCTTGTGGTTCTTCCATAATAGGTTCATTATGTATCATAGGCTCATTATTGTGTTACTCCTCTTCATTATTTTTTTAAACAACAACTAAAGGAGCAATCACCTTACTGCTAGAGACACAAGTTAAAGGGACTTTCACTTTAACTTTTTTAATTTCTACATCTTGTGGAATTGTACTCTTATTGATTTCACCATTTTCAATGAACCTTGCATTTCCAGTTTCGACAATTCTCATACTATGATTCGGACAATAAAACATATACCCCTTTGACTTTTCTGGATAAACAATGAAATATCCACTGATTGTTCTTGCATCCAATTTTCTTTCTTACGGATTATAAATCCTTATTTCTGTCTAGCAACCCCAAACATGCAGGTGTCTTATACTAGGTGTCCTATTCTTCCACAGTTCAAAAGGTGTCTTTGGAATTACCTTACTAGAAATCCTATTCAACAAATACATGACAGTTTCCAAGGCATACATTCACAAAGATATGAGTAAAGTTGAATTGCTTAACATATTCCTAACCATATCCATTAAAGTTCTTTTATGCCTTTCTAATAATCCATTTTGTTATGGTGTGTCAGGCATTGTGTATTGCGCATAAACTCCACGTTTCTGAAAAAGTTTTGCAAATGTACTTGGGTGTTGTCCAATTTCATCTTATCTTCCATAATACTCACCACCTCTATTAGATCTAATAACTTTCACCTTTCTGTCTAATTGTTTTTCTACTTCATTCAAGTAGATTTCTAAGGCATCCACTGCTTGAGATTTCTCATGCAGTAAGTAGACATAACCTTAACTTGAATAGTCATCAATAAAGGTGATAAATTATATTTCTTTTTCAAAAGAATTAACATCAAAAGGTCCACAAATATTAGTATACACAATTTCAAGAAGTTAAGTTCTTCTTGTAGCTCATTTCTTTGTATGTTTTGTTGGTTTTCCCTTAATACAATCCACACAAATATTTAGATCCATAAAATCTAGATTAGGAAGAATTTCATTTTTTATTAATCTTTCCATCCTTTCTCTAGAAATGTGACCTAATAGTTTATGCCACAAGAAAGCAGATCATTCGTTCACTAAACTACATTTAGTGCCAACATTATGATGAAGAGTTAAAACAATTTCAATATACAAACCATCTAATTTATATAAACCACCACAAAGAATACCAGTATCGATGAGATGATTATGCTTAAATAAACTGAAACATCCATTATCAAAATTAAAAGAGTATCCAGTAACATCGAGTTTAGATAATGAAACTAAATTCCTAGATAAATTAGGTACATAAAGAGTTTCCAGTAAATTTAAATGATGTTTAGTGTCGAGTTTTAAAAGTCTTGACTACTTCCACTAGAGCTTTCACTCTATTTCCCATGAAGAGAACTTCTCATTTGGGCTTATGGTTTGGATTGTAAGGAATCCTTGCATAGTATTAGAAACACGAGTCGTACATCTAGAATCAATTCACCATGTATTATGGGAAACTTTAGTTAAATTTGATTCAAAACATACAATCTTTGAACCAAGACTTACGCTTTAGGCAATCCTTCTCGAAGTGTCCAGATTTCCCACAAAATTGGCAATTATTGCCTTTTTGATACCTTTTTCTGGATTTGCACACAACTGTCATTGATCTTTAATGACCTTTTGCCTTTATCATGTTTTTTCATAAATTTCTTTTCAGCTCCTTAATTCCCTTGGTGGCTTACATAATGGACTGAGTGACTTCCTTGATTCTTAAGTCTCGTTTCTTCCTGAACTAACATATTGTACAATTCATGCACATTCTATTTATCTTTCATGGTATTATAACTCATTTGGAACAGGCCATACTCAAACGGTAATGAGTTCAAAATAAACTAAACAAGAAAGTTCTCATTTACAGCCATTCCCAAGGTTTTAAGTGTTGATGTAATGTTTGTCATCTCAATGACATGTTCATGCATAGTACGTGAACCATCAAACTTCATGGTGGTCAATGTACTCATTAATGTCCCAGCAAAAGACTTATCAACTATTTAAGAGCGCTCTCCCACTAAACTCATAAACTCTTAAGCATTATCAATCTTAGGGAGAACTGTATTAATATTGTTTGAAAAATTCATTCTCATGAACATTAGGCTGAGTTTGTTAGATCTTTGCCAAGCTTCGTAATGGACTTTCTCTTCATAATAAAATTAACATAAGTGTTTTGAGACACAAAACACATGTCATACATATGATTCATTTAGATAACGGTCAATGTATATTGATGCTCTCCTTTGGGTGGTACACCAATACACAACATACAAACATGATGATACTAATAAAATTCTTAGCATTATTTGGCAATTAAATATGCACCAATTAATAATACCTATTTCCTTTGGGTATATAAATAAAAACTAATGATACACATAAATCGCCTACAATTATATTTATTAATTATAAGAACAACTAATCAACCTTTAGGCGATCCATAAATACCTTATAACAATGAATTTCAATTACCCATAAACCAATAATCATATAATTTAGCATCTAGTATTCTATGGGTAATTGAAATAATAATTAATTTGAAATTAAATAACCTTATAAATTTGGTCACTTTAGTGACTAACAAATCCATCATACATTTAATTTCAATCAAATACTTGACATGCACATTCTTATTGTTATTAACAATTTATAGTCATTTTATTAATTTTATTTCAGGCCATAAAATAATATTCACATTTATTTGTCTTTTGCATTCAAACACGTTCAAGCAAATATGTAGCATATATATATTTATTGCTATCAAAAATTCCAAAGCATTCACGTTAATTTAATTGCAGGGCATAAACTTTTAATCCTTTAATCACATTTAATAATAATAATATTAAGAAAAAAAATGAGCAAATGGTATTGAGAATAGCAAAAAGAGGGTTGCAAATAACAATTCCAAAGAATTTACCCCTGCAAGCAGATCAGAAACGTATATGCAGGCACAAAAGGAGAACACATTAGCTACCCACTTTTCGCTTCAAAGGAAAAAGAACAAGATACAAGTCAATGCCAAGGACATTCGCTACCCACTCTCTTGTAATAAAGGCCCTCGTACTATATATACTTATTTTATTAGTAGTTGATTTTCTCAATACATTTCTTCTATTATTTAATATTATAATATTGAACATTGAAATAGATCAAAGTCATCAAACTTATATTCAAAATTTTATTAACAAATACGTTTATTCTTTCTCTTAATGAAAAAAATAAAAGAAATGAAAAATCTCATTTTTATTAGATAATTCTTTCTTTCTTTTTTCTTTTCTTTTTCATTTTGAAATCATGTTCCTTTCTCTTCTCTTTCATCACTGTATCATACAAGCTCTCATCCCTCCCCCTAGTTATCCTATCGTGGAATTTTGAAGCAGGAAATAAGTATTATATTTAGATTTGATTTATTTTGTGACGTTCAGACGGCTTGCAATCCAAATTTTACTAAGAAACCCAAAAAATATTTTTCCTTTTAAATTTATGTAACAAAAATCCGTTGTTCTTAACAAACCTATTGGGAGTAATTTAATTTGTAACTAAATACAGTGTGAATAGAAATTTGTAAAATTATAAGGTTAAAAATGCACATATAGCTTCAAAAATATCTTTTGATATATATACATTAGACAAAGCAGATAACTTATAAATACCTATACATTTTTCATTACAAACACACGTGTGAATAAATAAGTCTAGGCGTGTGATTGTATTTAAGTTAAAAAATTGAATTGAACTCAATTTTGTAAACCTAAATTTAGTTAAAAGCAGGTTTAATGTAATTGAATTAATATTTATTTTGGAATATTCCACCTTCGATGAAAAAGAAAAGAGAGGAATATATAACTTTGAGGATAAACCTCAAATAAATAGGTGTAATTTTTCACGAGGAATAAACGTCAGTTTAGGTGCTCAAACGCCAAGTCAAAAACACCCTAAATGGCTCGCATTGATATACGTACATTAATTGAAGAAAGTTAAGGGAAAAATATTTTTTGTAGTGAAGCTGAATCCTTGTTGAGGCCATTTATATATATGTGGTCCTCAACACAGTAATACGTTAAGCATTTACGTATGCATTAAAGTATCATGGCTCTGGATTAAGATATGCACATCAAAAGTCCTAGGATAAACGTCAACACGGTTCAATAATACGTACCATAAGTCCATAACCATAATAACCATGACCACCGGCTTTGGGCAAATTTACCTTAGGGGGTTTATTTTAAAAACTATTTACGGATTGTGGTCTATTTTAAAAGAATTAACGGAGGGGGTCTGTTATGTGGGTGGAATCCGCCACTGCCACTGACAACAAGGGTGAACCCGCCATAGCCATTGGCGGCAAGGGTGAACCCGCCAGTGCCAGTGGCGTTATAGGCCACGTAGGAGGGAGAGAGGAGAGTGTCGCCTTTTGCATTGGCGACACACCTCCACGTTGGAACCGCCATCAGGACTGGCGATACAGGCCACGTGGGACTCGCCCACAGTGCTGGCGAGACATGCCATCTTCACATGAAGTTGCATTTAGGGCTTCAGCTTTTCAGTATTAGGTTCAACTTTGCATTGTTTAGGGATGCAACATATACAGAGTAGGATTTGAGTAGCTTTTGACCTTGTATACGTTTTCTTCTATAAAAAAACCTCCAATGTAAACTTTGGATTCACACTTCTCTTCTTCAAGCTGAGCTTTGCTTTTCTCCATTGTTGAGTTTCATTGAGTGTCTGCGTGCTGTTGGTGCTGGTTTCTTTGCTTTTGCTGAGTTTTTTTCTTCCATAATTCATAATTCCCTGGTAAGTGATTTTCTTAAATAACATTTATATATTATGATTTATATATTTTGTTGTTAATATTTTTAAAATAATAGGTTAGCTAGTATTGATAGGTATTGTAAGTTTAGGTTAATTAGGATTAATAGGTATTGTAAGGTTAGGTTAGTTACTATTATTAATAAGTATGCTGTTATTAATTTTTATGTAATAATAGATATTTGAAGGTTAGGTTAGTTAGTATAAAAATATTATTTAGTTTGTAGTATATATTTTTAGATATTATATATGTGATATATAGTGTTATATTTTTGTATGTTATATATAGATAGTATAGTTTTAAATAAATCAATTGATAAGTTAATATTGTTTGAGTTAATTATTTTTAGTTTTTAATTTTTAGTTATATATATATATATGATAAGATAGTGTTAGTTTTAGTTTGTAGGTTAATATTAATTGTTTTAGGAAATTTACGTTATTAAATATATGATACATTGTACATTATTATTATTTTTGTATATATATTTTTAAATAATTTTTTGCATTTTAATATTTGTTTGTATTATAAATAATTTGTTAGTCCATATTTTATTCAATTATTTTTTTGTTAATTGTAGAAAAAAAATTATTTATTTAAAGTTTTGTTCACATGTATTTTAATTTATATATAGAATATATTAAAAATTGGCTAGTTTGATTTTTTTCAAATTTATTGTTATATATCTAATAATATTTTTATAAATGTGCGTAGTTTAATTTAATTTATATTATCTACAAATAATGTATAAATTGATTTGTGAATTTATTGTATTATATATTATTTTGTAGTAGCAATGACATCTTCATCATCATCTTCATCACATATTAACATTAAGTCTGGCCCCATCGATGCTGATGTATTATGGATGCAACCTAAGCATGTTTCAGAACATGTTTGGAATGGGGAAGAAGATCGGAAATTACATATCAGACGAGTTGTCCCCACGTATCAAGGGAAAGAACAAATTCCCAAGCAAATTTTTCCTTTTCTTCTACAATCTAGTTTCGCCTGGATTATCAAGATGGGATACTTAAAAATAAAGGCCTCATTAATTAGTGCTCTGATAGAAAGATGGAGGCCGGAAACACATACGTTTCACATGAGATGCGGAGAATATACTATTACTCTCCAAGACGTCTCTGTATTGTTAGGTATAAGTGTGGATGGTTTACCATTAATCGGTCCAACAAATCTTGATTGGGCTGATTTATATGAGGAATTATTGGGAGTGAGACCACAAGAAGATGAAATTAAAGGTAGTGTGGTTAAATTAAGTTGGCTGGCTCACCATTTTGCGCAAATAAATAACGACGACGACGAAGAACAAGTACGAAGGTTTGCCAGTGCATGGATACTGAGATTCATTGGAGGTGTCTTGTTCGTTGACAAAAGCAGTAACAAAGTTTCGCTAAGGTACCTTCAATTTTTACGTGACTTTGAAGAATGTGGCAGATATGCATGGGGAGCTGCCGTACTTGGTTTTCTATATAGAGAGATGTGCAATGCCACCGGTTATAAAACTAAATCAATCAGAGGTATGTGCATCTTACTACAAATGTGGGCATGGGAACAATGTCCAACCTTGGCTCCAAAGAGAACTCCTTCCCAAGTAGAAAATACACCACTGGGGCACAGGTTAGTCATTTTTAACAGCGTCTTTCATTTCAATAGAATAAATGGTTTTAGCATATATTAAATTTTAATCTTTGTAGGTGGCTGCGACGTGGAAACCAACATATCGGCAATGATGATGTGAGAGTTTTTCGTCGCAAGTTGGATATTATGAAACGTCATGAGGTAAGAACATGCTATTGTATTTGTAAAATAAAAAATTATATGTGTTATTTTACTAAAATATTCACAACTATGTTGTTATATGCAGTTTGTGTGGGAGTCGTACCCATCAACCGTTATATCATTGTTGCCTCCCATTTGTTTAGTCAGAAGTCTCGCGTGGTACACGGTGGTGCCACTAATTTGTTTCCAAGTTATTGAGTGGCACCAACCGGATAGAATATTGAGATAATTTGGTATGCAACAACCAATTCCAGAGTCTCCTTCACAACCCTTAAACATTCATGGCATAACATTAAAAGGGAAACATGACGAAAATTGGGGGCAATTGTTCGCCCCAATGATTCATCAGTGGAAAAATCGCGATGCATTTAGGGTCGACGCTTATCCCGACAAGAAGACCTATTGAGCTTTAACTCGGACTACATGGTCTGGTATAGGCGAAAGACAAAGATGTTTGTTGACCCACAAAATGCAAAGACGGCTACATTGGTATCTTTTAATTTTTTTGAATATTTAACTTGAACATTTTTTTAATGATGGCCATTAATTTTCTGACCCTTATAATTGCAGGCTAAAGTTGCGGAGACATTACAATACATGGTGTCTCCTCAAGGGAGGAATACATGGACAGTTGATGATCTCGTGCCTTATGTGAAAAAAATTACAATTTTATCCGAAGAGCAAGAGAGAGTCACTGAGCCAGTGTCACATGGTCCTGCATCTGAGCGTCAATTTCCCGCACAATAGTTTCACATACTTCAGTCAAGTGTTGAAACTCAGGGCATAGACAGACGAAGGGAGACTGTTGAAGGGGAAGAATATTCCCAACAAATGCCGAAGCATGGCCATGGAATGTATTACACGCCACAAACATTTGCTGAGTATTCGACACAGATGTGTCCGTATCCTTTTCAGGGTCATCACACTGATACTTCTGCAAGCCAGCAATCGTTCGATAATGTTGCGGAAACACAAGCTCATTTTTCATGGCCCAATTCCAACACCTAATGCCCCGTTAGGAACACAATGGAATGTACCGGGACAAATACCTAATACGGGTGACTTATTCGGTGTTGATTTGCATCACGCATTTTCTGCGAAGGCTGACGAAGAAGAAGCGGGGAGGCATCGGGGCAGAAGAAATCCTGATCGCCAAGCACGAAGATGGGATCGACCATGTGGCACATCCTCACGGCATTACGGACACCAAAATGAATGATTTGCATGTCTCCGTTTATTAAGGCTTTGTTGTATATTTGTCATTTGAATTTCACACGTAATGTATGATATTCAGTTTATTAAGGCTTACTTATGGATACAATTTATGTCGTGTATCAAACTATAATAATCAATGAACCCTAAACCAAATAACTAAGGTAGCCAAAAGGAAAAAACTAATGTTTCTAAGTAACGATGAACATCAATGTGAACTAAACCCTAACCCATAAAACATAAAAACTAAACACTAACCCTTAAAATATAAGCACTTAGCCCTAACCCTTAAAATAAAAAACTAACCCTAACCCCTAAAATATAAGAACTAAACCCTAACGCTTAAAATAAAAAAACTAACCCTAACCCTAAAAAATAAGAACTAAGCCCTAAACCCTTAAAATAATAAAACTAACCCTAACCATAAAATATAAGAATTAAACCCTAACCCTTAAATTAAAAAAATTAACCCTAACCCCTAAATATAAGAACTAAACCCTAACCCTAAAAAATAAGAACTAAACCCTAACCCTTAAAATAATAAAACTAACCCTAACCCCTAAAATATAAGAACTAAACCCTAACCCTAAAATAATAAAACTAACCCTAACCCTAAAATAATAAAACTAACCCTAACCCTAAAAAATAAGAACTAAACCCTAACCCTTAAAATAAAAAACTTAGCACTGACCCCTAAAATAAAAAAATTAACCCTAACCCTTAAAATAAAAAAACTAACCCTAATCCCTAAAAAATAAGAGCTCAGCCCTAACCCATAAAATATAAAAACTAAACCCTAGCCCCTAAAACATGAAAACTTATCCCTAACCCTTAAAATAAAAACAAACTCTAATCATTAAAATAAAAAAACTAAACCCTAACCCTTAAAATAAAAAACTAAACCCTAACCCTTAAAACATAAAAACTAAACCTTAACCCTTAAAATATACAAACTAAACCCTAACCCTTAAAATAAAAAACTTAGCCCTAACCCCTAAAAAAAGAACTAAACCCTAATCCCATAACCATACCTTTTAAACCCCTAACACTAAAATATAAAATCTAAACCCTCAACCATAAAATATAAAAACTAAACACTAAACCCTAAATACTAAATTCTAAACCCCAAACCCTAAACACTCAATTTTAAACCCTTAACCCTAAACCCTTAAATCCAAAATTCTAAACACTAAAACCTAAGGCTTAGACCCTAAACACTAAACCAAAATACTTAGACACTAAACCATAATGACTAAGTCCATAGTTTGTCATTGTAGATAGTTAAAAAAAAAACTAAGGTAGACAAAAGAAAATAACTAACGTTTCTAACTAGCGATCAACACCAATGTCACTCAACCTCGATTGATCCACTCCATTTATTTCAACTTCTAAATGTAATTTTATTTCATTAGAAGTACACATTCAACAAAAAGTAACTGACGATTTCATTGAAGACCAACAAGTAAATACATTGAACAAAACCTAAAGCAATACAAGTCAGTCATGTAACATACATAAATCAATTAAATGAATTACTCCCACGATCAGATTGCATTGGACATCGGCACCTATTGTGCCCTGCTGCTCCACATCTACTACATTTTTGTCGGTGGTCAGATGGTTCGACCCAATCCATCTCATTCTTTATCCTTGTTGATTTTGGCCGACCTTTCGCACGAATTGTAGTTGGGTCAGGGATTAGTGTCCATGCCTCATCAGAAGGAGGAATTGCCGCTTCATTCCCAAGAGGCCACCACTGTGCGGAGTATGCTTTTAAGATGTGCTCATTGGTGTAAACAACATCTATATATTGGTAGTAGTTCATGCTCACGTAACCACAAGCTGCAATAATGTGTGAACATGGATAGTGAAGCGCAGAATACCTTCCGCATTGACAATAATGGCCATTCAAGTTAACTGCCCGTTTTTGTCCGCCACGTTGCGTTATAGGATTGAAGGTCTCCTCTACTTCAAACCTTGTCGAGTGGATATCATACACGCGAACGATGTGCGAACAAGCTTGTTCTTGATTTTTCCTAAGTTCTGTAACAAGCTTAGAACAATAAACTTGGCCTTCTCTTAATTGTCTTTGGGCTTGGCGACCACGATCAACAAAATACTTTCGGCACCTACTATATGTTGACTTGACCAACGCTGTTATTGGAGTGCTGCGACAATCTTTCAACACCTTATTCACACATTCTGATAGGTTGGTTGTCATGTGACCATATCGTCTTCCAGATGTATCGTAAGCCATGCTCCATTTTTCCTTTGAAATGCGATCAATCCATCTTGCTATGGCTGATCAAACACATGCTTGCAAGGAGTGTACACTGCATCAAATTTGTTATCATCAAAAGTTGTACGTAGACATGAAACTCAAATTAAATTAATGTATAAAATAAACCTTACCCAATTTCTTGAACATCTCTTTTTGTTTTGCGTTGTTGAATTTGCGATTGAAATTGCTGGCTATGTGTCGGACGCAATACACATGATAACCGTGGGGAGGTTGCCAACCAAGTGCTTCGTTAGCGACAACAGACTTTATACTTGCGTGACGATCAGATATTAGACAAATTCCATTCTTATCTGTGACGTGTTCACGCAAGTGGGCCAAAAACCATGACCATGCTATTAGCGTCTCGCCTTCGACCACGACAAATGCTAGAGGAAGAACACCACCATTTCCATCTTGTGATGTGGCCATTAACAGGGTCCCACGGTATTTTCCGTATAAATGTGTGTTGTCAACTTGTATGATTGGCTTACAGTACTTAAAAGCCTCCTTGCATTGACCAAATGTCCAAAATACTCTATGAAACTGACGATGTTTGCGACTCATCCTATTACCAACACTAAAATCGTCATGTAGTATTTGAAAGTAAGAGCCAAGAGAATGATTTTGCATGTGTGTTAGCCATGACGAGAGTTTCACATACGACTCTTCCCAATCGCCATATTCAATTGCAATCGCCTTTTGTTTGGCCATCCATGCTTTTCTGTATGAAACCTTATAGGAAAATTCACTATTTATCCTTTCTTGAATCAAAGAAATTTTTATTGATGGATCTTCTCTGATCATGCCTGTAATTCAAATAATTAAATAAAATTACAAATTAAAATAACAAATAACACAAAAGTAGGATAATATGAACATAAAAAACGTACCTACTACGCAAGTCACAATTAAATTTGAATCAAGCTTCTCATGGTCTTGTGTCATAGTCATATTTAGACATGTGTGCGGTCCACCCCATTGTGTCACTTTCCATGCATCAGTTTTTTTGGATAAAATTACCCTCATATAAAAAGGGCAAGGAGACTCTTCGGTGTTGTTGGGGGCAACAAACGATATATTTGTGTAATTTCGTTTCAACAACCTTAAAACTTTGATGCACCTTCATCACATATTGTTTGAGTGCATTTTTGACCGCATCTTTACTGTCAAAATCCATGCCAACATATAATTCTTGTCCAACATTAAAAGTCGTTGGCATGTCCAGACCACAAATGTCTTCCTCGTCCGGATGACTCCAATTGATATTATTATAATGCATAGCATCATTCCAAAATGGATTTTGAATTTCTGGTACACCTAATAATTTATAAAAAAAATCACGTCAACAAACTACTCATATTTAGTTACCATTAAATACAATTCTCATAAAAAGATAGATGTATTCAACTAATTTTGTATTTCACAAACATTTACCTTCGCTTGGGTGAACAATTGAAACTGGTTCAACGATGTCAGTGACTTCATCGTCTGTATCAGATATTCCATCATCACTATCATCTTCATCAAAAGACTCTTCAACGTATGAGTTAGATGCAAGATAATCATCATCATCATCTTCATCAACATGTAAATTGCTTATATTTCTTGGCAGTTCCGACTCATGATGAGATACATTACGTCCACATGACGTAACAGAATTTGCAGCATGAAACATAGAACCACCAGCAACATCCTTTTCTACGTACAATTCTAGAATTGACATTTGTTGTTGTTGTTGAAAACTTTCGATCATAGTTTCAACATCTTCGTCATCACAAATTTGCAACGCAACATATTTTCCTGAAACTAAAAATCTACAACTTATAGTAGAAATAATTTCATTATTTTCTAACTTTACCTTATCTCCAATTTTTTTTTCAAAGCATTGAAACTAATTCCGCGTTTAATCTGAATCGCCTTTTTACTGCCTTCAAATATTACACCATCATTGTCTTCATATACTCTTCCGTTGAAATACAACACTGTAATAATTGAATTCATGATATACCTACATCAACAAAATTAAAAATAATTAATCATAACAATAGTCTTTTTAAAATAAATAAGTGTATCTGCTTGCTGCATCTACTAAATTAAAGTTAAAGTTAAACTTAAACTACAAAATTAAAATAAGTAAACATTATTAAAAAATAACTTCAAAGTAAAAAACCTAATTACAAAAATTAATAGGCTTAAACTTCACGTGTTAAAATTTGTTTCTAAATAAAACAATTATTACTTCAATTGAATATTTTGTGAATCATAAAAATAAAAAAAAAATTATTTGTTTCCTCTATTAAACTTAAAGTAAATATTGAGACGTCATTCTAACCAAAAAAAAATTACTCATACATCAAATTAAATAATTCAAAAAAAAAATTCCTTCAAAAACTTAAAGACTCACATATAATATTTATAACCGGAAGTGTCACACGTCAAATTTCTTCTAAGCCACAAAAACCATGAACAAAGAGGATTACAAATAATTACTCATACTAATTTTAAAATAAAAATTCTAATTAAAAAAAATTTACTTAAACTTTGCCTTCAAATTTTAGTCTAACAAATAAAATTATTACTTCAATTAAATATTTTGTCAATGATACAAATATAAAATATTTATTTGTTTGCTCTATTAAACTTAAACTACACATTCATACTTTATTCTAAAAAATTACTCTAATTAAATAATTTATGAAAAATTCCTCAACTTCACAAAAAGTTTCAGACACAAAATAGAAGGGTTATAAATGAAAGGATTACACTTAAAATTTTTTCAGACGGAACATAATTAAAATTACAATTTTTTTATTAACTTATACTATATTTTATAATTAAAATTACAATTTTTTTTTTGTTAACTTATACTATATTTGATCACAAGTAAAATGAAACTTTGTTTTTAACTCAAAACAAACCACAAAATAGTTAAGAAATAGCATGTAATTAGTTTTTGTCTTAAATTAAATTATATGTCAAATAATACCAAAACAATTGTAATTGTATATGTCAAATACGGAATTTAAATTCATTCGCAAAACAGTTAAAAAAAAGGCTTACAAATAATTACTGCTAATAATTTCTAAATTAAAAAACTAATTTACAAAATTAATACAATTTGACCTTCAAATTTTATTCTAACCATAAAATTTATTACTTCAAAATAAAAAATTTATACATGAGAAATAAACAAAAACTAAAAAAAAAAAAAAAATAGAATCAACAAACTTCAAACTTCAAACGAAAGGCTTTCTTCCTCTCTTCACACTAGTTTCTTACTCTCTTTCAGTATGAAATTTTGCTAGTATTGAGTATCATTGCAAGTGCTCTATTTAAACAAAATTTACAACAACAAAGCTGAAGCTATCTGTCAATTTACACGCCATTAAAGCAAAAGCAAAATTGTATGCATGTCAACATTTATAGTCTCCTCTTAACCTGTGCAATGCATGTGAACAAGGTGTAGCCTCTGAACCCTAACCTGCAATGCATGTGAACATCTACAGGTAGCCTTTGAACCCTAACCTAACCTGCTTTCAGACCTTATCTTTAGTCTCGTCATGAACAGGGAGAGCATGCGTAACTTCCTACATGGAGCATCTCGTCGTTAGCACTGGCGAGATTGCCCTGGTGTATGTCGCTATTATTGCTGGCGGCATCAGTGCCTACTCAGCAAGTATCGCCAAGAAGAATGGCGGCATAAGTCCTACGTGGAGCATCTCGCTCGTGCTGCTGGCGGGACTGCTTTCTCGCTGCTCCTGCTGGCGGCATCCCTGGAGTCGCTAATGCAGTTGGCGACATCAAATCAGAAACAGACCCCCCCTGCAATTTCTTTCAAAAGGGACCCTGATGCGTAAATTGTTTATAAATGTGTCCCTCTACAGTAAATTTGCCACCGGCTTTGTTTCAATTCCTTAATTTTTATCTTTGCCTTTTTGTTTGCACACTTTAGTTGCCTTCGTTTATAAGGCATTTGTATATACATCTTTCGATTGAGACACTTGTTTTTTTTATGAGATTCTAGTGATGCAAATATGCAATGCAATGAATACTGGGAAATTTGACTTCCTAGTGTAATTTAATTTTCTCAAAAGGAAAATTTGTCGCTTTACTCAAACGGCATGTGGGGTTGCCCCAACACGAAAGAAGACATAAAATGGTAGGTTTTGGTTGCATGTACGTATTAATAATGTTTTAAGGAGTGTATGCCAAGTTGCGGATCGTTTTGCTTGCACATGGTGCATGTATATGGACATGTACAGTGATTTGAGAATATAAAGTTGAGCTGATTTTTGTGTGCATGTGTGTATTGCCATGAGAATGACGGAAGTGGAAGGATAACGATCTAATTGAAGTTGCACAACGGGTCTATAACCGCAATGATCAAATTTTAATATTAGAAATATTTACCTATCATGTAAATACATACTAGTATTATTTAATAAAAAAACTGATAACAAAAATATAAAAAATGTTCTACGTTGAATATAGTCCAAATTAATTCACAGTAAAAGTTATGACCTGATAAATACAAGTAATGAGTGTAACTCAATTTAAAGATGGGGTCATCCTATGACTGATGGAACATGCATGATTAGCAATACACTTCTGTCACACTTATATAAATAAGGAGTTATAAGATGGAACATCATTAGCAATACACTTCTGTCACACTTATATGAACCAGGAGTTATAAGATTGGTTGAGTGATAAAAGAAAAAGAAAAAGAAGAAAATATCATAAATTTGATTCTTTCTCTTAACAAAAAAATTAATAATTAATTACTAATATTTTCCAATAAAAGAAAAACCTTATGGAGCGCTAGAGAATTGTGGGGGCCTGCACAGGTGTATCAATATTCAGTATCACCCATGCATTCACGCAAATGCCCACCAAGTTGCGAAGGACTAATACTGAAATATTTTTTGTTTCATACATAAGTTCTTAGAATCAAGAGATTTGGTTTTGCTATATTTGATACATTTTTCTTTCACAAACTATGCTAATATTTTTGGGTTGATATTGCCTGAATGTTGACTATTCTTCCATGATTTATGATGTTATTTTATGCTTATATATACCAAGGGGTTTTTAGTTCACTTGGCTTAACAAGATATGAATTGTTTTAAACTCTTAGTTTTATCTTTTATTTTTATGGATAAAAAATAATTAATGCTTATATCATTTGGCTATGTTATCCGGTAATTTAGAAGCACGTAATTTGAATTTTTTTAAACATTTTTATAAGCTTGGAAATTTATAAAAGCAACCTTGGGCCCAAGAATCTGTATCCGAGGTTCTAGACAATGAAGATGATGGACCCAAGTTGTTGGAACGAAGTGTTTAACCTGGAGATAAAATTCTAATTAAACATCTAACGAGATTAAGCCAAAATTTGGTTAATAAAAAATGTGAGTTTTGAATCAGACAATTGGCTTGCACGCAAAATTTCCAGACCTTAATTAATTAGTGAGAGTGACTTAACTTTAATAATTAAAAACATTAATTAGAAGTTAATAAGCTAACGAAAAACTTAGGTTGAAAAGAAGCTTATTTAGATGAGTCTTGGTATTTAATTTGAAAGTTATAGGTTAACTAATGATAAAATGGAAATTTTTTTCAAAATTAAATTAAATATCATAATTAATATTATTAATTTTACTCATAATAAACTTAAACTTAATTAGGTTAGATTTGATTGGAAAAATCTTTTTGGACTTAAATTAACTAAGAGATTACTTTTTTACGATATATATATATATATATATATATATATATATATATATATATATATATATATATATATATATATATATATATATACGTATAAACATGTTATTTACAGTTTATATCATGCACATTACGCTCCCAATCAAATAGGATTCACCATCCTTCTATGGTAAGAAAGGAAAATTGTCAGTTTTCCTTCTTGGGATGTATAGCTTGGAAAACAGCTTCAAATTCTTCTTTTACTCTTTCAAAGACATTCGGACCCTTAACTTCATCGGTAGGAGTATTCTCATTAATATCATCATTCCTTCCATGAGTTTCTTTATGGTGATGGTGTTGTGACTTATCATGGTGTATGATGGCTTTAATCTCTTCCTTAGCTTTCACAAATATGTTTGCTTCCTTTGCTTTTGTTTCTGCCAATAAAAAAAAATGCCTTACATCAAGTCAACAAATTATTGGCCATGAACTTGTATATCAAATCAGCAACTCATGATGAAAGAAGCCTTTGGTTATTTATAATGGCATGACATGATTTTTGCATTCAAAGGACATAAGTAGAATGGATTTTTTTTTTATATAATTCTTTGACATAACTCTAATTGGTTTAAGGGAGAGGAAGTGATGGAAAGAATTTTGATTAGACATTAAGTTTGGTCAAAAGGAGAGAAGAAAAGGAATTTGATGGCTGGGAGATAAGAGATTTTAATGGAAGAAAAAAATAATAGTCTTTTTTTTATTTGGTTGACAAGTCAAATCAATGTTGTTAATGGCAAATGGCGGTTCATGACGAAAAGTAAAAAATTCATCATAAAAATATGGCAGATGGCGTAGCGGAAAATGGCGGACTATATATATATATATATATATATATATATATATATATACAAAATAATAGATAAAAAATAAATATAAAAAAAAAATTAAAAACAATGGATTGCATTTAAATAAACTACAAAAGTTTCATGAATTCACACAATAACCAACACCAAACAAACTCATTCAAGAGTTCAAAATAACAAAATGATAAAAGCATAATGCAAAGTGTAAAGTAAAGGTTGAAGCTCTAATCATCTTTTTCAATCCCAACATAATCCTCTTCATTGTTATCATAAGGTATTGGAGCATCTCCCTCTCCCTCTTCTCCATAAGATGCCTCAAAATTAACTATGATTTCTTCTTCTTCATATTCAAGTTCAATATCCTCAAACTCTAGATCCTCATCATTTTCTTGGACTGCTTTTTGCTTCCTCGATGAAGATCCAACAACCATTGCATGTTTTTTTAGATGTGTGGGCAGCAACAATAGGAGTAATACCAGCACTTGTTGGTTGCTTTCTTTCCTTTTTTTTCCTCCTAATGTACATCCTACGCTCTCCAACCCCCGAAGCCTCATACACAGTTGCCCAATTTAGTGCATCATCGTCTTCAAATACCAAATCATTTCCAGCATCATTATCATCATCTTCATCAATCTCTCCCACGAGTCATTCATTGCGCAAATCAATATCATTAAGAGAAATTGGATCAATTTCATCTCTTGCATTATATCTTTGCTTCAATTGTTGGTTATATTTGACAAACACCAAATCATGCAACTTCTTGTGCTCAAGCCTATTTCTTTTTATGGAATGAATCTACAACATAACAAATAAATCTTGATCTCAATCTCAAATATACTCCAAATAAAACTTGACCATCAAAATTAAATAAAAAGCATAGTTAGAGTTTTGTCACAATTACTTGCTCAAATACACTCTAATTTCTTTCACATCCTGAAGCACTACAAGTCAAACTCAAAATTTTAACAGCTAGCTTTTGTAAATTTGGAGTTTTGACCCAAACATTTGCCACCAATATGCTACAATACCAACTAAGAGCATAACTTAGAATTCTGAATTGTAACATTAATACGTAAAAAAAATAGTATAGTATTTGTCATTTGGTAAAAGTTTCTTACTAGGAGAATGTGTTTTCCTTTGAGCAATTGCAAACTTAGAACCAAAGTGTTCAACATCAATCTTGTAAAGATGCAACTCAGTTAGAATTTTCTGTTGCACATCAAATTGTGGAACCAACTTCTTAATGCAATCAAACAATCCATTGGTGACCTTAAAATCAAACTCCAAATCAATGTTGTCATAAAAGAACTCAGGATTTAAGAAGTGGGCAGCTGCATGCAATGACCTATGAAGTTGACAATTCCATCTTTTAGCAATGATTGCAAACACTTCTTTGTACTTGCTTTCGTTGTTGTTGAAAGACTTGATAATTGTTTCTTTTGCCTTGTTCATTGCTTCATATATATAGCCCATGGCTGGTTTCCTTTCATCATCCACAAGACGAAGCACTTTGACAAATGGAGCCATGACTTTAAGAGTGTAAACCACACTATTCCAAAAAGAAGGCATGAACACTAGCTTTGTAGTTTCTTGCCCCTTAGGCTCCTTAGATAACTTGTTTAAGATCCATTCATCAGAAATAAACATCTTTGTAATATTAGATTTCTCTTTGTGGAGCATTTCTAAGGTTAGATAAGAAGTGACAAATCTAGTAATAGCATGTTTCACTAATTCTCTCTTGTTTGTATAATTTTTCAACAAGCTTAAGGTACCAGAATGGGCATAGATAAACCCAACTAGATTAATTGTCCTTCTAATTCTCTTCCTTATCAAGGGAAGTTTCCCAGTGTCTTCAAGCATCAAATCAATATAATGGGCTGCACAAGGAGTCCAATAAATATGTTTCCTTTTGTCCTCTAACAACTTACTCGCTGAAACATAGTTGCTCCCATTATCAATTACAACTTGAACAACATTCTCTTCTCCAACTTTCTCCATAATAGCATCAAGCAACTCAAAAAGCTTTTCACCTATCTTCACAAAATCAAAGCCATCAACAGACTTAAAAAACATTGTACCAGCTTGAGAGTTAACTAAAAAATTAATGATGCATCTTTGTTTCCGATCAGTCTATGTATCGGACATAATAGTACAATCATACTTGACCCATTGCTCCCTATAGCCTTTCATCAAATTTTCAGTGTATTCAACTTCCTTCTTCAGGAGTGAAACTCTGATATCATGATAGCTTGGAATGGGCAAATGTGGCCCATATTGACCAATGGCTACAACCATATTCTCAAAGCATTTCAATTTAATGAGGTTGAATGACAAACCAGCTCTGTACCAAAAGCAAGCAATATATTGATGCACCTTCAAAACTTCATTCTTATCCATTGACTCTCATATGTTCCTTTGCCTCAACATTTCCATTTTTCTCCGATTGATTGTATTTTTTGGATTCTTACAAAAGCTGTCCATTGGTCATTTTTTAGTCTCACACTTTGTCTTTGCGGCCAAAGCAATAGCATTGCAAGAGTCCTCAAACTCATCTTCACTTTCATCACATCCAATTGGTTCACCAAATTCAAAATCTCTTATATTTGGCATATTACCACTACTAGTACTACTGTAAGTGATCCCACTTTTTTTGTTAGCTATATATCCCTTGAGCTTTTCGATTACATCTGGTGGAGTTTTCTTGCAAGATGCAACATTACCCAGCTTCCCAACCAAGTGTTCTTTGGCTCTCATTATTCCTCCATTTGTGATTTTTCCACAGTAATTACAAACAATGGTGTTTGTATCCTCTTTCACAAGTGGATGACAATACTTCCAACCAGGTTTTGTCCTATTTTTCCTTGTTGCAGCATTAGATGATGGTTCAGTCATTGTAATTAGTAGAAGAGGGCTGAACAATTAAAAAAAACATAACTAGAAAAAGTCATGGCTCCACTGAAAAACAAAAAATCGAAGAGAGAACTCGTCACTGTCGAGTGGTCGTTCGTTGTCGTCCTCGTCGCTGCTGCGAATGGGAGAACTCGCAACTTCGAGGTGTGAGAACTCGCGTGGTGCTCGTGTGTGTCGTGCTGCTCATCTCATTTAGGATTCCAAACCCAGGGTTTAGGGTTGGGTCAGGTCGGCCCTAGACGACCCAATTTTTCATTTTTGGAAAATTTAAAAAAAAAACGTTTCTTCCGCCATAACCGCCATTCCACCATCACCGTTAAACCTATGGCAGCTGTCATGGTGTTGCCATTTGAAACCTGCAATGCCACCGCTATTTGGTGGTGTTTTATCAAAAATCTGTCACGCCATATCGCCATGGTGCCGCCATAACCGTCATTTGACAACACTGAGTCAAATAGATTTTTTAAAATTAATTTAATTTTAAACGCTTATAATTTATTTTGAATTTCAAATATTTTAGTCAATACAGCTAAAGTGTTACAAATTCCCCCCTCCCAAAAAAAAATCTTACTCTCCTCCATTCCCCCTCCTCTTAAAAATTGAACCAAACAACAAATTTCCATAAAATCCCTCCTCTCCCATTCTTTCCATTTCCCACAACCACACACTAGGTATAGGATTGGAATAATAGCAATGAGATAGATTCACTGGCCTAATGTGTTTCTACAATAACATGTATGAAGACATTCGAAAGAATTTGAACTATAGCAATGAGACTCACTAGCCTAATGTGTTTCTATAATAACATGTATGCAGCCATTTAAAAAGATTTGAAAATGTAAACACCATCTTATGTACACAATCTCCAAATGACTAAGATAATTTACCTTTCCCATACATTAACATATATACCTGGTGGAGAGCTTGGAGATTCTTGGTTATGTTCTGATGACTCGACGATTTGATCTTCATTCCTAAATCACAAAATAAACAAAATAGAAGACAGAGTCTATCAACAGTCAACACCAATGTCCAATGTCTACTTTCTGCAGTCAATTTTGACTTTTATTTTTCTTTAAGAAGATGTGTGTGATTTGAACCTTATATCAGAAGTAAGAGCCTTTATCTTGTGATGAAACACTTCAGCAAGGCCTTGAAACTCCTCCTTTGCTGGCTCAAACACATTCGGAGCCCTAACATCATCAACTGAGGTGTTATCGCTATTTAGTCCATGAGATTCCCTGTTATGATGATGGCTTGAATGCTTGTTACAATGATTCATAGTTTCTTACTTTGCTCTTTCAGCCAAATTAGGTGCTCCCTTTTCATTAACTGATAGCACAGAAAATCATAATCATCTAACCAAAATTAGGCAAAACAAACTTCATATACAGCTCTTGGTAATTTTTCCATAACTTCATAGTTCACACAAAGTAAATAAAAGACTCAAACGAAAATCAGTTCTCATTTTCTTTGTATTTTTCTTTTAATTTTGGTCCTACGATATAAAGACAATATATCTTAGAATTCTAAGATGGTATTAAAGTCAATTCTATCATTGTTGTCGAATCTCTAACACATCCATTGATGCCAACAATTGAACATCTCGAGTATGGAGATTGCAAGACTGAACATCTCTGGGTGACCCAATAAAAGGCCAAACAATGGTGATCCTGTAGGCCCTAAAGAAATAGTTATAAGCTCTTATTCTGTCTTAGAATTTGGATTTAAGCCTAATTCAACCTTATAATGATGGCCCTATTTTAGTCAATGTGGGATAATTTCCAACAATATACTTCAAATGCATTACTAGTATTAAAATTTAATACTACCATTACAAGATAATTGAAGACAATAATGCAAAAGCCAATCTCTATACACCAAAGACAACAAGATTCATCTGTAAGTAGCACACAATGTAAGGATTATTACATGTTGCAAAATAAAAATTGAATTGACACATATTGAAAAATGTGAAAGTAATTGCAAATCAAAGTTTCTGCAAAGCCAAACTAATGTTTGATTGAACGAATGATTGGATTGAGATCGATACAAAAATGGGCGTATTCGTACTTGATGCAGATTAGACTTAGATTAGGTCATGCTGAGTTTAAGGTTAACGGGGGAAATGTATATGGGGCTTGTTGAGAATGCGCTAATATGTGGTTGTATAAAAAAGTCAACTAGTTTTAAGATGGGTAACAGTTGTGACTTGTGAAAGCAAAAACGCATGAGGCATGACCAAAACAAACGAGATCCAAAAGCGAAGTGAACTTTTATTAGGGGTGGGTAAGCGGGCCGGCCCGCCTCGCGTAAGGCCCGCCTGCATAAGTCCGCATTAGTAGCGGACTGGGCCAGCCCGCCCCGCATTCTTATATGGACCTAATAAATTGGTTCGTCCCTGTCTCGCGGATCTAACGTGCCGGTCCACTGGCCTAGTTTTAAAAGAATTTAAATTTCAATAAAAATGCAGCACAATCAAATTAAGTTCAACACAAATGTAAATAAAATATCAACAATTAGTCAATTACATCAATAAAATAAATAATGTCTTAACAAAAGAAAATCCAAGCAATAAATCTAAAATATGAAACTTGAACATCTCCAACAACAAATGATTCCATATTTGAAGTAGCTTGAGCCCCATCTCAACATCTTCATATTCCTTTCCTAAAACTCAAAACGATAATAAATATTAGAATCAACTCAAGTTAAGTCATTAAAAGACAACAATTATTACACATTATTTACCTTGCTCATCAAATCCTAGTAACCAATTTTTAGTACATATCAAGGCTTGCACATTATCACCAAGAAGCCTAGTTCGATATTTGTTAAGCACCCGTGAGCCAATACTAAATGTCGATTTGGAAGCCATAGTTGTAATTTAGATGCTCAAAATATCACAAGCCAACAACGAAAGATCTAGATTAAGCGAGATTCTTAAGGTGTTGTAGTTGGTGGGATTCTCAAATCATGGATTAAGCGGGTTTATGGGCAACCCGCGGACCCCGCGGGCCAAACCTACACAGTCCGCAGGTTAAGCGGGGCGGACCCAAAAATATTGCATAACCATGGACTATTTAAAAAAACCGATCTATTACCCGGACGGACTGCGGGTCAGTCTATGAACCTGAGCTCATTTACCCACCCCTAAATTTCATCTACTCAGAAACAACGTGTCGAATGGAGATTCCACCCTATCATCCAGATCGAAAAACTTGATAACAGGATTCAGGCCTGTGATACGGTGATATTCACACATCCCTTTTTTATCTTTCCACTTTCCCTTTTTTTAACAATAAAATATTTGAAGAAAATAAGTTTTTCGTTGTGTATCTTAACGTAAAGGAAATGGGTTTCTGTACAAGATAAGTCGGTAACACTAAAAAAAAAACACAAACGAAATGCTGTTGGAAAAGAAGTAATAGTGATGTGAAAACTCATAAAGAGAAAACAGTGAAAGATGAGGAAAAGCAATGCTAAAAGAGAAAGTGAGGAGGTGAGATTGAGGGGTGCATGTTAGGGGAGAAGAGGGAGCGGGGTAAAATAGAAATAAAAACAAAAAACAAAAAAAGTGGGGGTGGGAAAATGAAAAGCAAATGAAAGAAACAAATGGTTTCCTTTAATAGATAGATAGGACCCTTTGTTATTAATCATGGGCATCATATTTGGACCTTTTCATTTGTAGCCCGGTCCATTTTACAATGGACACTTCTTTCCACACTTCAGTTAAGTTTTTACTTTTTGTAACAAAAAACAAGAGTGATAACAATATTTTTCTCATAAAACTATATAACTTTAGACAACATAGAAAGAGGACAATCAATATCTTCTTCTTTAATTACCATTATTTATTTATTTTTAGTTAAGGGGATATTCAATTAAAAATGTACGTTATTGAGCCAACATTTGAATAAAAAATTTAAAAAAAATTAAAGAAAAAGTTGGCAATATATAAGTCCTTGAGACTTACATGCAATATTAGCAAATAATTCAGTGTCATTAAATGACGTGGCAAAGGAATACACGTCGTCGTGACAATGATAAAAAAGAAAAAAGACACTGTAACATATTACATGGAGTTCTTTTCTTTATTATAAAAAAAACAAGTTATAATATATTTTATATTATATCTTATTTCTTTTAAAAAGAATATATCAAAAGAATAACCTATTTTATTTGTCTACAAAGTAGGAGAAATAGTAGTAGTAATATATATATATATATATATATATATATATATATATATATATATATATATATATATATATATAAAGTTTACTTTCTCTTTTTTATTTTATTATTATTTATTTTAAGTTTTTCTTAAACAAAACAAGAGATGCTAAGGAGAGATCACCCTAACTAGGTTGACACCAAATCAGAATCCCTCCAAAACAGCAAAATCTGAATGATATATAGAAGAACCAAGAGAAAAGCAAGAAGCAATGAGGGGGAAACCAAACGAATTTTTCACCCCAATAATACAAAAAAAAAAACTGAAAATTTATCCAAATAGTATAACCCAAAAATTATTCACCCAAATGATACAAATTACTATTTAAGGTGAAAAATCAATTTACTCAAACTGATTTCTCACCTTCATTTTTATGTTGTTAAATCAATTCCCCATGAATCATTTTCACTAACATGTTATTTTTTTTTTGGCATCCTGCACCATAGAAGATGTTTGATATCAAAATAGTATCATGCACGGTAGAGAATGTTTTCTACAAGACGATTTGACTAAACCCTGATTTTTAATTTCTAACGAAGTATATTTTATCTCAAATAATATTTAAGAAAAATATATACATACTCAATATAAATATAAATAATACAAATGATACACATCATTGTGTAATGTAAAGAATCTATTTCCTCCAAACTAATTTTTCACCTTTGTCTATTTTTTTCATTATGATGTTGTGAAAGAACCTATTTCACAATTTTTTTGTTATATATTTTTTTAAAAATAATTTTTTTAAACTGTTTTCAATTTTGTTTGTTACAGTTTTTTTAAATTAAATATTTTGTTTTAATTTTTTTATTTCACTAATGTATATACATTAAATTATAAAAATAATTTATATAGAATAGTATTTAAAAAATGCATATATTTAAATACTTAATATAAATATAATTTTGTTAAATATTTATGAAAAATGCATATATTTAAGTGATCTAATTATTTTATCTAAACATGTTCAATTTTAATAGTTTGCATTGATATAAAATTATGAATACCTTAAATATGAATTAATCTACAATAGTATTTTAAAAAAATTAATCCTTAAATGAAACCAGAAAATTTACTGACGTGTCATCCTTTTCAATATTTATTTTCTCAAATCTTTAGTACATAAACAATAATCCAAAAAATAAAATAACATTACACGCACGAAATAAAAGAAGATTACACATAAAATTTGTAAAACATACATAATTAGTATCATAAAAAATAAACATAAATGATAAAGTCATTGGTGAAACACACTTGATGACATGTTGTACGCACGAAACACATACTGTTTGACAAGAGATCAATTCTCTTTCGGAAACACTTGTGTCAAATATTAACAACATATGGGTATATAATGCAAATTTGTGAATGCCAAAATTATTGGTAGGCTAAAATGCAAAAATATTATCTTGACAACATTGTGCGGTGTAATATTCAAATAACATTTAGAGTGAAGAGGAAATGGACAAAACACAACTGCAACAAGGTCATCGAAGACGCACAAAGAAATGCAAACGCTCACACTATTTTTGAGTTCGATTGAAAGGACAAAAGCTTTTTGATCCAGGAGACAATAAACCCGAGAAAGATTCAGCCTGCTAGAGATTTCATGGTCAGGTTGGATGAAAGGTGTTGTGATGGTAGCAAATCCTAGAAATTGCATATGCCTTATTCTCATGTTGTTGTTGCTTGTAAGCATACTCATCATGAGTACAGAAACTACGTACATCTCGTGTATACGTTAGAAAGTGTCTCCAACGTATATAAAGGATTGTTTGGAGAATTGTGCAACGAACCCTATTGGCCACCATGTCACGAACCAATGATCTGCCTCGACCAATAAAAGAAAAGAAGTACTAAAGGTCATCCTGCCTCCTCTCGTATCCACACCGAAACTGATATCCGAGAACCAGGTCAACCAAAGCGATGTTTCGTGTGTCACATCCCAAGTCATTCAAAAAAAATTGTCCTCACTGTGTAAGCTTAAGCCAACAACGTTGAATGAATGTCATATCATTTGAATTCTTAAATTTTTTTTGTATTAATTTAAATTTAAATATTTTAGTTCAATTCAACTTGTTGCTATATTTTTAATTTTATTTTGCTTGTTTGCTACATTCTCTTTTTATTTTTATTATCATTTATATTTTTTAGTTCAATTCAACTTGTCCTCACTGTGTAAGCTTAAGCCAACAACGTTGAATGAATGTCATATCATTTGAATTCTTAAATTTTTTTGTATTAATTTAAATTTAAATATTTTAGTTCAATTCAACTTGTTGCTATATTTTTAATTTTATTTTGCTTGTTTGCTACATTCTCTTTTTATTTTTATTATCATTTATATTTTTTCCACTTATTTTTAATAAGCTAAATGTTTTTATTAAATTAAAATTTGGAAATAAAATAAAATTTATTTTATCATTAACTTAAATATTTTTTTAATTTAAAAAGTGACTTTTAAAATTTTATTCAATGTTAGTCTCTTTTCAATAATTTAAAACATTTGATATGTATAAATATGATAAGTGATATCTTTTGATAGGAAAAAATATTTAATGAACATTCATAATGTTGTTATTAAACATCTAGGGAGAGAGAAAAACATAATTATAAAAAATATAAGTTTGATAGGATTTATGATATGATAAGAAAAGAAACATATAAAAAAATAAAATATGTTACTAAGTATGCTAAAAAAATATAAGGATAGAGTTTGGTCTATTATCAATTATGAATTTTATTTTTAGCTTTGATTTAATCTAATTAAAAATTTAATTTAGTCTACTAATCCATTTAAAGATCTATTTTATATTCAAATTTTTACATACGCCGAGATAAATTATATTTTTTTTATAAATTAATATATATATATATATATATATATATATATATATATATAAATTATTAAACTAAAAAAACAGTAAATTTTCCTTAAAAAACTTTTAAAAAAAATGGAAAACAATTTTAAAAAAACTAAAGAAACTCAAATAAGTAAAAAAAAAAATATAAAAAAAGTCATACTACATCTGTTTTCCAAGAACCAATGTCGTAAAGTTGTTTATGAAAAATAATACATTGTGAAATTGGTTCTTAGGAGAAATCGATTTCTCACCTTATACGGTGATTTGTATAATTTATATTAATATTAAATATTTAAATATATGTATTTTTCTTAAATACTATTCAAGATAAAATATACTTTGTTATAAATTAAAAATCAATGTTTAATAAAATCGTCTTGTAAAAAGCATCCTCTATCATGCACAATACTACTTTGATATCAAGTATTCTTTATCGTGCACGATACTACTTTGATATCAAGCATTTTCTATTGTGCACGATACTAAAAAGTAACACGTTGTGAAATCGATTACTGGAGAATCAATTTCACATAGGGATGGGTAAATGGGTAAGTGGGTCAGTCCGCCCTACGTAAAGCCCGTCCGCATAAACCAGCATTTGCAACAGACCGGGCCAGTGGTAATACGATTGACAAGTGCACTAATTCGTTCAAATAGTAATTAAAATGGTAAGACTGAGCATCATGTCCACAGTAAATTTGTTTTACTTTGATGACGCATATTTAGTTTGTAAACTATTTTACCTGCAGTGAAATAAATGAAATAACTCATTCATGTTTCAAATTCCTAAAATACTTTTTCTAAGCTTAAAAACACATGACCAAGACAAACACAGAATTGTATAATAGAACAAATACCAAGATGAATGTGTCAGGGAGTACTCTACTAAACTTTCTCTTGACGTGACTAAAGAAGTTTTTCTCTATTTAATATTGTTCTAATGTTCTTTGCACCGTTAAATTACTCTAACTGTAATTCCTCACATAAAAGAGCCTAGTCCTCTTAGTTTTGTTTTTGATTCCTTAACAATCTCATTCTAAGCGAGCTACATTACGCAAAAGATGTAATATTTACTAGATTACTACACATTATTCCTAGAATGCAGGCCTCTAGTTGCACTACCAAGTTCTAAGGACTAGAAGCACTTTCCAATACTTAAAGTCTAATAAAACAAATAAATGGGTGATCAAGCAACAGATAGAAGCAGAGAACACTAGTAATAATATTAAATAGATAGTTAGAGTTTTTATATCAAGAGTGCTTAGTGGAAAAACTCCCCAACAATGAAGTGCTTAGCCCTCCATTAGCAAGGAGGGCTTAATACAAGGATGAAAATAAGGTGGGAATGGAGTGCTGAAGTGAAAGTGTGAAGAAAAATGTCTTCTTTCAGCCTTGGTGCCCTGTTCCTTCCTTTTCCATACTGCTTGATGCTTCATTTCCCCTCATCTTCTAGTTTTTAAAGACTTTTGGGTTTCTCAGGTTACGAAGGCATCCTCAGCGAGCATGTCTCGCTGAGCGAGAGTTAGTGACTGGTTGTTAAGCGGGCTTGAACGCGCTAAGCGCGAGAAGAGACGAAATCATCACTGGGCAGACTGACTGTGCGCTAAGCACGCTGCTCTCTGACTCAACATTATCTAGGGTTTCGCTCTCGCTGAGTGAGCTGTCCTTTTCGCTAAGCGGATGAACCTCGCTTACCCAATGTGACTCGCTAAGCGAGCCCTTCAGCAACATTTCCAAATCTTCTCTTCTTTAGCCTAAAAATCCAAATAAGTTCAACATTAGTCATCCAAATGGAGTTTCCATTATATAAATTCACACAAAAATAAATTATTTACAAATCTCACAAAAGAAACCATAAAATTAGAGGTACATTGCTACTTTTTATCCTATTTTTATTGCATTTAGTACTCATGAATAACAATTAGCAGCCAGCTTGTCCCGCATTCTTACATGGACCTAATAAATTGGTCCACTCCTGCCCCGCGGATCCCGCGGGTCAAACGGACTGGTCCACGGGCCTAATTTTAAAAAAATTTACAATTTCAACAAAAATACAATACAATCAAATTAAGTTCAATACAAATGTAAATAAAATTCCAACAATTAGTTAATTACATCAATAAAATAAATAATGTCTTAAGAAAAGAAAATCCTAACAATAAATTTAAAATATGAAACTTAAACATCTCCAACAACAAATGATTTTTTAATTGAATGGAAGTAAATGTTGTATCACATATACTGTATGAATAAGTCTTAAAGTTGCACTTGTACTGCAATTAATGTGTGATACAAAATGATGTAGATACATGTCTTACAGTCCAAGTTCTTAAGTAATGTTTGAATTATTCTTCAATTAAAATTGAAGTTGTACTTAGTAATTCGTGTAATAAAAATTTATATTAAAAGATTATACATATTTTCAAGATAAAAATTTATTAATTCTAATTTAAAAAGCAACACAGATAACACTTAAAAGTTACTCTAGTAAAGAAATTTCATCTAAGTTTTTGTCTTATTTAATATGCACATCAATGCCTGGAACTTTCGATTTTTAACTAAAAATGTATGTTTGTGCTTAGTAAACGGGCTTATGAGTCAACCCATGGACCAAACTCACATAGCACGTGGGTTAAGCGGGACGGACCAAAAATATTGCATAATCACGGATTGTTTAAAAAAATTGATCCGTTACATGCGCGGACCGCAAGTCCTGCGGGCAAGTCCATGTACTCGAGCCCACTTACCCATCCCTAATTTCACAACATAAAAATGAAAATAAATAAATAAAATGAAGATGAAAAATCAATTTGGGGAAACTGATTTCTCACCTTAAATAGTGATTTGTATCATTTGTGTAAATATTTTTTAGTTTGTATTATTTGGATAATTTTTTTTTAATTCTTTTATATTATTGGGATGAAAAATTCAAAACCCAACCCATGCCAAGAGCCAAACAGCAAACAGTGTCTAAGTCTGTGACTCCCTGAATGGAGCAAAAAAGAATTCTATCTAAATCTATTATGTAACTAGGAAGAGCCATCTAATTATCATTTTTTTAAAAACTGTAAACAAAGTTGGGAATGCAATCCTACCAAGAGAACCCAACAGTTTATTAATAATGATTTTTTACATGACATTTATCCCTCTTTTTAAAGATTTTAATTTTAATAAACTATTCATATAAAAAAATTAATGAAATTATTCTTGCTAAAGCATTGCCTACCAAACCGTTGGAAAATTGAAAAATCATTTGTCTGATTCTTAACAAACAAATTATTAATATTTAATGCTGTTGGGTATCTCTCTCTTGTCTCTCCATTAATTCTTGATTGGCTACCTAAATAAATATCAGGCTATATATAGCTATATGTTAGAGGTTGTGAGTGAAGTGAATTGCAAACCAACTAACACTAAACACTTATTTCATCATTTCCATCTGTAATGGCCATTTCAATCTGTACAAATTAAATGATTATATATATATAGGATTACAATATGTTTACAGAGCTATCACTAGGAAATAGGATCAATAATAATAATAAGCCTCGGTTGTTCAACGGCATGCATATGCGTGTTTCTATATTCCATGTCTTACATGAACCAATGCATGCATTGACTTTAAGTCCAAATTCATTCGTAGACTTTAATATTCCTGCTACGTACTCAAGTTTCAACTTGTTAAATTAAATCGTAGTTGATCATCTGTTCGTCACATATTAACCTCGAAATAAGTCAATCTAGTTTGGCTGGTTAATTTTAATATATAGTAAGGGGAAAAATCAATGTGACTCAACTCATCCAAGCTAGTGGGTTTAACAAGTTGAGCTAACTTTTTTTTAAAGAAAATAAAGTAATTGGAAGTGGAAACATGCGTTTGCAGATTCGTAGTGGTTTCTCGTGTGGCTTGTTCTTTGGCTTTTTGCAGCCGCGGTTTATCTGTTAAGGATTGTTACGACTACTAGTTTATAAGTTATAACTAATTGCTGAAGAGCCCATGCATAAGCACCGAATTTTGCAATTCGGCTGTGACATGCTCAAATTCATTTATTTTAAGGGTAAGTGTGTAACCTTTGGAGCTAGCAGAAGTATTTAGTTTATCACGATGTGGCCTGGTAAACTAAGGGTCTATTTGAGGTTGTCTAAGTTTTTTATTTTTGAATTTTAAATGAAATTTTTAAAATAAAATATATTTGACAAAAATGAATCGAAATTGAAATGATTTTTAAATTATTTTTAAAACACTTTTATACTCATTTTTAAAATTAAGAAAAAATATTTTGTGAATATCATTTTTAATTAAAAAAACACATTGATGTTGTTTACCATTGTATAAAAAATGTGTTGATGATTGTGATGCCAAATGTCATATAATGTCCATCAATATTGTTTACGATTGTATCCAATGATTGTGGCTTGACCAAATTGATTACAACATTGATATTTATTCTCTTACAACATATACATCTTTTAAAAAATTTAAAATTACTCTTTATAATTTTGTTAATTATGTTTACATTTTCAGAATTGTCTTTATGTGTCAGGTGTTCATGATCTTTTTACCTACAAAGTGAATTCTTGCTTGCAAAATTGTCATAATAAGCGATAATTTTTTTTACAAGAATGTTAAGGGAAAATGATGTCAAGGGAAATAATATTTATAAATGAATGTAACAAGAATAACATGATCTTTCTACTTACACATTATATTTTTGCCTTTTATTGTTTTTATTTCTCTCAAACTAAAATTCATTCTATTTTTTACATATTTTTTATCTTTCCCATTTCTATCTTTCCTGCCCTCATCGACAAAGGTTAGTATATATTTCTTGTCGATGTATTCTAATTCTTTTTATTAAATTAAACATTTGTAATTTTTTAATATATAAATTATTTTCATTACATTTTTAGTTTCGATTATTATATTTTTTTCATATTATATATTCTATTATTCTTAAAATATATTTAATCAAGTTTTAAAAAAATACACTTAAGTAGACATTATATTTTTTTATGTTAATTAGCATAATTAATAGTTAAAATATATTATATAATATAAAAATTAAATTTTATAAAATTATTATATAAATATTTTTATTTTTATCATTTTATATTTTTTAAATTAATTTAATAAATAGTTTTATCATATGATTTGATGAATTAGTATGTTTTTCAGCTTCTCGTGGAGGGGATATTAGTGGGAGGTAGGTAGGTAATAACATTGATTGATGTATTAAATGGTTGAGCGTTTTTAATACCTGTCTACCAAACCCACGGCTGGTGTCATAAAGTTATTTTATAGTACACATTATTTTAAGATTATGACAGATTTATTTGGGCTTATTATATATAATTAAATCAAACAGGTTTAGTTAATACGCACGGGTGTAATAATACATGGCTGCTTTTGAACCAAAATGATCATATTGAAATAAAAAAACAAGAAGAGAGTTAATGAATTTTCGAGAATAATAAAGGATGAAAACTGAAAAGTCAAAGGAGAAGTTCATGTGGTTTAATTATACGTACAATAATGTAATGTCCACTTGAAGGTACACCTTCGCCAAATACATTTTACAAGTTTCAATGTAAGCTTATCCATTGATGATATTTGGTGGTAGTATTTTATGTCGAAACATAGTGCATGTTTTGACCTGAAATTTAAACATTTCAAAGCGTAAACTTGAGGGAAAAAAAGCTTAATTCATGGCCAAAGACTAATAATCTTATTCAGTTTCATATTCCAAATCAGTTAGCGCTGTATATCCTAACATTTCTGAACGTATACGAAGACTAAATGATGGCCTAAGGAAAATACCAAACCATTCAAAACGTGGCAGGAGAAAAGGGGTACAAATTAAAGTGCCCATCCTGTGCGAATAGACACATAATTTGATAATTATTGAATTGAATGGTCAAGATATTTGACCATCTTGACCCACTTGGTACGCACGCATCCTTAAGCCAATTTTTTTCAGACTAATATTTGTTGTACGAAGTTTTTAAGTTTTTAAAGTAAAAAAAAAAAAAAAAAAAGACGAAGTATCCCAGTCATGTATTTGATATAGTAAAAAAATGTGTATAATCTTTGACCCGGAACCTAGTTAATAATTTTAAAGGACAGATTATGAGTATTTATAAGTTAATTCTCTCGTCACTATATCATCTAAGGCTCGTGAATCTATAATTTTTTCAGTTTAATTAGGGGTTTTGAGTTCAAACTCTAGATATATGTAAGTATGTTAATTAAACAAACATTTTAATTAAAATTCAATATACCAAACAATAATTGCATATTCTTTATATATATATATATATATATATATATATAATTCAATTACTTAATTAAGATGAAAAAAATAGTTAATTTAATTGATAATAATAAATTTATCTTAAATTTATAATTTTTTTAAATTATTATTGTCATTAGTATTCGTCTCTGTTCTTCTAGTAATTGTTTATTAATATATTATTTTTCTTCTTTTAATAATAGTTATTTTTAGCTTAAAAATAATTAATAAAAAAATAAGAAAACATTATCTTCCCAACAACCGTTACATTCTGTAATACATGTGTTTCCAAACAGGGTTATTAGAGTTATTATTGGATATTTAGTGATTGTATTCATTAAATACTCAGTAACCATTAGTAGGAAAACTTAATTGCTTCACATTTATAAATTGGCGAGTATCCCTCCATTTTATCAATACAACTTTTTGCTGATAAAAAAAAACGATTATTATTGCTATACATTTCATATTTCATTTATCTCATTTCTCTTTCTTTCTATCACTTTATTTATTATATGTATTTATTTTTCTAATTGTATTTTCTTTTCTTTTATTAGTAATTCATACGTATAAAAAAATTAAGTGACGTCTAAAAAATGAAGTGTAGATCAATAATTTTCCTTCCTGGCAGGGTCCATCAAGGACCAATTTCCAGCTCAACAATGTTAAAATGCACCTTTATCTTACAACTCATTAATGGGTTGTCTCTTTAATTAATTATGATTTGACATAAGCTGCGTACGTACTTGCTCCACTACGTATGTACTTGCACACACTCCCCGGCTGTTTTACAAGTAAGGGTCAAAATGAGCTAATACAAACTTTATTAAGTTTAAGTTTAGCTTGAGTTAAATACGTAAACTTTGAGTTTTACTTATTATTTGTTATAGGCTTTTTTTAAAGGTTCGTCTCGACTTATGTAGAAGTTTGGCTTGACCTACGAGCCTATTTAAAAATCTGCTTAAAGACGTTTTTAACCAATTAATTATTTTAAAACTTAGTAAAATATTAACTAAAAAAAGAAACTTATAAAATTTTGTATAAATAATATACAAATCTAAAAATAATTGATAAACAAAATTATATTAAATTCAAGTTATTTAAACATAAAGTATATCAAAAGAAAATGAAAAAAAAAACGCATAATATTAAAAAATATATGGATTAGAGATGATTTATACTAATATAACCAAATAAAAATATTTAAATTGTCTGAAAATGTTTTTACAAAACATTCTTTTCTTGGTAAGTATTAACTTGGTTGCATTATCCTTCTAACTTGAATCTTTTTCTTTTTGAAAATTTTTCACATGCAAGTGAACTCTCTAAGCACTTTCCACCTCATCTTGTTATTCATAATGCCATAAAAATGGTATAGATAATAGTTATTATTATTATTATTATTACTTAAATAAGTTAGCTTGTCAAGCTTAAGAAGTTTTTTTTATAGTTTGATCTAAAAAAAACTTTTTAAAAAGATTGAACTTGACCTTTATAGAAAATAAGTCAAGCCGAGCCAGACCTTAAATAGGTCGAGCCATAGACCTTGACAAACGACTCGACTCATCTTCATTCCTAGCTACAAGCCTACCACACTTTTTATTTTACTTTCTTTGTAAAATCTTTGTAATCCATTTTCATGTAAAGTAATAACGTATTATTTCCAAATTTTATTTATTGTTTAATTTTATATGTATAACTTAAAAATATAATTAACATGTTAGAATTTTTAAAATTTTCTAATCTACTCTTTATTTGTTTTAACCAATCTCTTCATAACTATTTCTCTTGCTAATCAACAAAATGATAATTAATTTATCTCCTCGATAAGATGAGAGTACAATCAGGTAAATATAACTACTAATATACATGGGCCTATATTATAAAAAAAAATTTATATGAGTGAAAGAATTAAATCTAGATCGCCCTATAATTATAAATAATAATTAAGATTTAATGTTAAAAAATCACATAATTTTTTTAAAAATTTAAATAATTTTTTAAGTAATTATATGAAATTAAAACTTAATTATTTATGTTTAATTTACAGTTCAGATTTTATCCTCGCTTTGGTATAAAATAACTTCCTCTCATATAATAAATCTCAATATATATTATCTTAAACTTTTAAAATTAAAAATAATTATGATACAAAAGAATTAATTATTGAACATTTAAATCACATAACCGTAGTAGCCCACAGCATAACTTTTGGTCTCTCACTTTGAATGACCCCTTCTTCCCTTCAAGGACATCCAACATGTCCAATCAATCAAGTTTAATCTTTATATATGTACGATAAAAAATAAAAAATAAAAACATACGGTCATATTTGGAATCCTACACCCCACTCGATAATTCGTGTGGTCCTTTGTTGGCATTAGGGCCCCACTACTACATGGCTCCTCTACCAGTACTTCTGAAAAATGAGAAAGGATTTATACAATTTTTGGTGACTTATAAACTTAAGAACGTAGTATATATTATTTATTTATTAAGGTATAATATTTTTTTAGAAATTTATTAATTGTATAGTTAGTGTGATAAAATGTGTACCTCATATATTTGGTGCTTGCTTTCTATCATCGACCTTCTAATGCATGGGTGATGCTATTCCAATGTGTGCATTAATGATACACAAAAAAAATGAAGAAATTAAATGAAAAAAAATGTTGAAAAAACAAAATTTTCTATTTATTTACTAGTTTGCTGATTGTTATATTAAAATAATATATATGTGCTTAATATTACCACTCTTTTTTATCTATTATCTTTGTCTTTTATTAATGACTTTCTTCTCTCATAATTATTAATAATTAATTAATTCATTAATGGAAATATATGGTGCTTTTTATTCATAATTAATTGTACTTTACGAACATAGCATAGTGTCTATTTATTTTAAATTAACTTTTAACAAATATAATTTTTTTCTTTTTATAATCCACACTGGAAAAATAAGGTACTACATATTATTATGGTGCTACTTGAAAAATCAAATTATTGTGTAGTACAAAATTGCTCACATGTTTTATCCACGTTTCTGTAGTATAATACTACTGTACTAGTACATCAAAGGACAGAATGGTAAAAGAGACATGTCCGGTTAGTAAAAGTCATACTAAATCAAAACGCAATGAAGATGAGGACACCATGATGAAGACAGTAACAAAAGTTGGAAATGAAGACAGTAACAAAAGTTGGAAAGACCAACGACAGTCGTTGTCTGTAAGTGTTTGTCGTAAGTCAGCCGCACAAATTACCAAACGCGGTCTTGACTTGACTTTTTTGCTTTTACCTCATGCTCATGCTCATCTCTTGCTTGCTCCTCGAAATCAAAAACAAGATATTGTACAATAAATATAGTGTGCGTGCGTTGGATAGCGATCTAAAAATGTTATTAATATATTTTATCATAATTTTTAATGTAATTTTAATTTTAATAAAAAATTCTTATTTGTTGGAGTAATTTAATTTTAACAAGAACTTTCAGCCATACAAGTAGAGTAATTTTAAGTACTTTTGTAATATATATTTTTATTAATCTTCCTAGTAGGCCAATAAGATATTAGTACTAGTACATCTTTTATGTTATAAAATATTGATAGATGGTGGTTCCAACTTCTTTACACCACAGCCATAGCAGCAATTACGTCAAATAAAATAGGCTAAAATGACCAATATTCTATAATAGCTTGTTTTTCAAGGACATAGATCAAAATCGGTGTGATGATGCCAAAACAAACAGGTCCTAAATATATTTATTTTTATTTAATACTTCCTTACAAAATATTAGAAATAAAAATATATTATTATTAATATTATATTATATTTTTTAAATGAGAATCATTTTCAAATATAGTTTAATAGTACATTATATTACTAATGTAAATTTATAGTGTTTATATTAATTATTTAATTTATATTTTATAAAAATTATATCAATAAAGACAATCTTAATACCTAACGGTTAATATATAGCTTTCTGTTTGTAATGATATAATGCATTTTTTTCAAGTAATGTTTAATAATATTAATTGTTTTAAAATTTTATTGAAATAATACATTTAATTTATTCTCAAATAATATAATTTTTCATTTTGTTAAATTTGAACCATATAATGATATGTCACATTATATAAATTTCTTGTTTTAGTTAAAGTTTCTTGAATAATGAATATGACATATGGATACAGCTTCTTAGGTAGTGTTCATATCCAAGTTGTCTACTAGGTTTTGGAGGAAAAAATCTTCATCTTTAAATCTATAATTTTTGCTATTTTTACAGTTTATTACTCATTATTGTTCTACTTATAAAATCCAAATTAAAAATAATGTTTAGTTCTTTTTATACTCATCCCATAATTTTCTACATTAATTATTTTTTCATAATGTCCTTATTCATTAATGAGGATAAATAATACTTACAAATATTAGTAGAACTTTTAACCTTATGTATATTTTATTTCAACTCTCCTGTTTGACCGACCCTAGTGATTGCTAACGAGAATAAATTAATTAATTTAACTTATAAATTAGACCAAAATAAAACTTATAAACTCCTCAAAATTATACCAAACACACACAATTAAACCCTTATCATTTCTCAATGATAAAAAAACACACACTATTAAGCCGTAAAGTATAAACAAAAAAGACAAAAAGTGTCATCAAGCCATATAGAATGCTAAAGTTTCTTTTATTTTTTAAATTAATAATTAATGATCTAGCCAGCATTAAAGTTTCTTAATTAGATTAAAAACATCCAGGTTTTCCAATGGAACCTAACAGAAGCTAACTTTCTTTGACCCTCCGCCTAACCCCTCTATCTTCATTTTTTATTTAATTTCAATTTTCTCTGTTGTTCTGCCCTTTTATGGTCCCCAGAACAAGAATTATAAAAAAAAAAATAATAATAATAAACATTTACCCTCTATAAGTGACAATCCACCTTTAAAAACCCAAAAACGGGGTCGAGTTCAAACCGTAAACCTTTGAACCACTCAAACACTTTAGAAAAATAACATATAAAACACACAACTAAACTTTGGAACCTTGTGAACACACCCACCCTTTATTTTCGCATTCGAAGTTGCGTTAGCACATTCGTTGTGGAATTCGAAGACCACACCCCCTTTTCTTTCCTTTTCCTGTTTTTGACACGTATTTGAAAGTCTGCTGCTATGTGTGGAATTTTTATCTTCCTAGGAGCTTATAAATAAGCCAGGGAAAGCCACTAAGATATTCCCATCTTCATTTCTTCATTTATTTATATTGTGTGCTTTTGATCTTGGAGCAAGACTTCAATTCATATACACCAAAGACACATACTATCTTCATAAGCAAAGGTACATCATTCATGTCATCAGATTTTTTCTGTTGCTTTTGATGAAGTTGTTTGTTACATAAACATATCTCCATGGTGCCCCCATCAAAACCAAACTTGTTTTATTCATGGGGTTCCATATATGGTTAAAGGGATATGATTTCTTTAATTGAAGTTTGCACCAAAAAAATAAAAAAGAAAGAAAGAAAATTTTATTTCAAATCGTTGCGATGCTGGTTGCGACAGATTCTCCTTTTTTTTTTAATAAGACACTTGAAACAAGAACAATCATGGAATGAAATTAACTCTACAAAATTTCTATAGTGGATGTGTAGTCTACTTTTATACAAATCATCTAACACTAATTAACATGTGCAGGACTCAAAGTAATAGTTTTCTACAAAAAAATTGAAGTTTGGGGGGGGATCTACATCTCTATGGGATTATCACTTTCCTTACTCTCATCAGCCTGGGAAGAAATCGTTAGACATTCACTATTTGGTCTGTCTTTGAACTTCACTTTTGGTTCCAAAGATGGGGCTATGATTTTGAGATCAGGTAGCTTCAAGATAAGAGAATCAGAAACTACTTCAAAGGGTGCCTCTACCACCAACTTTTCAAGCAAATTGACGGATTGCAGGCCCGAACACATGGTCCTCGAACCAAACCTTTCGTGCATTAAAGATATGGAGATCATGGAATCAAAGAGCAGTGAACAACAATTGCAGCACCAGCCTGTCCCTGTTCTCTCTCTGCCTAAAGAAGTGGTTTTCTCTTCGCCAAGACCGGTTAGTGAGCTTGATGCTGCGGCTACTAAGCTTCAAAAAGTCTACAAGAGTTACCGCACTAGAAGAAACCTTGCAGATTGTGCTGTTGTGGTGGAAGAACTCTGGTGAGTCTCAATGAAAAACAATAGTACTTTTTTAGATTAGGATCCTCTTGTGCTAGCAAGTCACATAACATTATAACAATGTTATGTTTCATGATACAAAGATGAAATTAACAACCTTATACAAATAATGGCATGACAAAACTTAGATACAGTTCCTTAAGTATGTGTTTTTGGTGTTGTTCTTCAATCAGAACCGGAGTTTCACCTAGATAAGTTACCAAAGTGAAATTCTAATTCTGATTGATCGAGAGGATTCAATCTTCAAATTGACATAAGAAGATTCAAATTCATTTTTTTTTTTTCCATTTGGATATTGGGTTAAGGTTATGCTATGAATGTTACTAATTGATGATGATATTAAATTGATGATGTAGGTGGAAGGCATTAGACTTTGCTTCTCTTAAACGGAGCTCTGTTTCATTCTTTGATGTGGAGAAACACGAAACCGCCGTGTCACGGTGGACAAGAGCAAAGACAAGAGCAGCTAAGGTATGTTCCATGGAAATTCAACTTTCTCTGAATTAAAGTAAATTCATACATTTTTTTATTCATATATATTTGGGATATTTTCAGGTTGGAAAAGGTTTGTCTAAGGATGATAAGGCACAAAAATTGGCCTTGCAACATTGGCTCGAAGCTGTAAGTTACCCATTATTCAATTAAAAAATCTTACTTAGCCTTGAAATTTTGTTACACTTTAGCTTATGGTCTAATCTAATATTAACAATGTACGTTCCTTCTTGTTTTCTGCACAGATTGACCCACGTCATCGCTATGGGCACAATTTGCACATGTATTACGATACTTGGTTTGAAAGCCAAAGCACCCAACCATTTTTCTACTGGTAAACTCTTATTCTAAGATATCTAATTGTCTATATCTTCTTGACTATAATTATCTTGTAGCTTGCTAAAAACTATAGAAGCTAATTTGTGCTTTATGATATGAAAAGGTTGGATGTTGGAGATGGTAAAGAAATAAATCTTGAGAAATGCCCAAGGACCACCCTTCAACGCCAGTGCATTAAATATCTAGGACCAGTAAGTTATCACTAGAACTTCACATTTGTAAAATTGTAATCATCATATACTATAAAGTACTATAAATCTATCTCATGTATAATCTAATGTTTGTATTTGTTGTTACCCATTGCAGAAAGAAAGGGAAGAGTATGAAGTAATTGTTGAAAAAGGGAAGCTGGTGTACAAACAAGATGGGAGGTTTGTGGATACTAATGGAAATTCCAAATGGATATTTGTTCTTAGCACAACAAGGTCCTTGTATGTGGGGCGCAAGCAGAAGGGTGCATTTCAACACTCTAGCTTTCTAGCTGGGGCTGCTACAACAGCTGCAGGAAGATTGGTGGCTCAGCAAGGTGTACTTGAGGTAAATATCATACACAACACATGATAACTACATTTACATTTAGCTAATTTAAGGCTTATGATATGAGAAAATAGGCTATGTATTATCCGATCACAATTCATCAGCTATAATATGTTTATTGACTTTTATAATAATTATTTTCAAAGTTATACCTACCATGATTTTTTATTTATTACTGGAATTGCATGATCATGATTGATATTTATCTATCCTTAGTTTCAGATGAGTTATTTTCATTCAGGAATTAAGACACTTTTACTTTTTCAATTTACACGTTACATCACTTTAGAGAAATTAAATTCATTTATCATGTACTCAAATAATTATTGCAAAAGCAATGTCACTTACACAAAGTGCTAATAAACTTTGCAGGCTATTTGGCCATACAGCGGTCACTATCACCCCACAGAAGAGAACTTCAAAGAATTCATAAGCTTTCTTGACGAGCACAAGGTGGACCTTTCTAATGTCAAGGTAAAAAATTTCATGCAAGTGAAGTTATTGATAGAAAAAAAAAATGGTTGTGGAATAAATTAAGCTGAAGTGGTTGTTCTACTTGTTTTCTTGCAGAAATGTGCCGTAGATGACGATGCTCCTTCAATTGTTGGGTCCAATTCATTTATTGACATTAATGAATCACAACAAATTAATGAGGGTCCCACTGTCTCTTCTTCCAATAATGTCAACAACAATGGCATCACCATTAATGCAACATTTAACAAAGAGATTGAAAAGAAGGTGGTGGCCACAGTTTTTGACGTGCCCAAGAGGCTAACATGCAAGTGGTCTACTGGGGCAGGTCCCAGGATCGGGTGTGTGCGTGACTACCCTGGACACCTTCAAATAAGGGCCTTGGAGCATGTTAACCTATCTCCAAGGCCTGCTTCTGCACGCCCATATAGTTATGGCCCAATTCCTTCTCCAAGGCCCAGCCCAAAAGTTAGAATGTCTCCAAGGCTTGCTTACATGGGCTTGCCCAGCCCACGCACCTCAATTCCTGCCACAAGTTAAGTGCCTGTTTGTGTGGATGTTTCTAAGGGAGTTTGCATCATCCCGAGGCACCAACGCAAAAGACCAAAGTTCGTTATTTCTGCGTTTTATTCATTGGAAAGAGTGAAAATTGGTGACAAGTTGGAAACAAACATAGCCTAACAGCAAAATCATGGTTGGGAATTATATATGGCTAGGCTCACACATGTATACACTTGTCCCCATAATGACAAAAAATGTGTTAGTTATGATGAAAATTGAGGTGACACCAAGAGAGACTTTTAATTCTATCTCTCTAATTTTTTATTTAATTTTTTTATTCTTGGGTTAACCGAGGCATTTTATTAACCCTATTTGTCTTTGGTTCTTTTTTTTTTTTGGAAAGATCACTCAGTTAATTCTTCATTGTAAGTAGAGTACAAAATTTCTAATTAAACATTAGATATTTTTTATCTGTAATAAAAATTCAGCTATTAAGAACAATCTGGTGTTGTACTTCTGGCCTTTGTACTTGTATCTAATGTTTTTGTATGTTATTTAATAATTTTGATTATATTAATAATTATATAAAATTTGAAATTGATTAAACGAATTAACAATATATGGATGATTCAAAGTGAGTTCATATAATTCTACTCGGACTAATTTGAATTCTAAATTACTTTTCAATAGCAAAAGTTTTAGAAACAATTGCATATTATATATCATTTTTGAAGCTGCATATTATATATCATTGACTTCAAACAATGCATTAAATAAAATTTCAATATTTTACGCGTTAGAATTAATTGAGGCTTAAAAAGTGATTTTCGCTAATGCATTGCATACATTGTACTTTAAAATATTTTCATCTGAAATCAACTCAAGCTTTAGATTATGACTGAAATGAAGTTACGTTTGAGTTTAGATGGGAAGTTTTGCAGTCCAACAAATTAGAATACCGGGTTTTGGATTTAATTATGTTTGTTTTGGTATTTACAACCCTGGTATGATTCTAATTGATCTGGTTTATTTTTTATATATATATATATATATATATATCTGTGTGTGTGTGTGTCTAAGGTTGAAGTCTGTGGTGGACCATAGTTTAAGCCATGATTAGTTATCGTTAGATATATTGATAAAAAAATTAAACGGATGAGATAAAATATCGGATAATTATTCATATATAATTAGGCAATTTGCAGTTTGGTCCATGTATAAAAGGGACATATGGATGCATTTGCAAATGTTTATTTCCGACACAGATTTGAAAAAGTTAAACCCCATGAGTAGCAAGTGCAGAATCAAATACCAATTCTTATTTCCACAATGATATTTTTAGACGGTATTATATCAGATGGAAGCAAGGTTTTCGACAAACCTTCTTCCACCAACAAGATCTGAAACAAATAAATAAAAACCATTTGAATCGATTACGGTTTCCACGACACTTTTTCTTTCCAGTTTATTTTCTCAGAATCCAACCAGTACATAATTGTTTTACAAACAAAATATCTCCATCCATGATCGTAGCACACCAATTTGGTCAGGTTTCAATCCAACATTTTCTACGGCAACAAATACAAGAAAATTGTATGACATGGTGGTGGTGATATCATGTATGTGAGGTAGGCTAGGTGGAGAGACTTGGTTATCCTTTTTGCAATTTAGACGAACCAATCATCCTCAAGGAGTCCATTTCTTGAATTTTGCAAATGTCATTAGAGAAGGTTAGAGTATATGGAAGAGTATGAATCAATTTAGATATAGAAATAAGGTTAAAATTAAATTTAGGAACATAGAGCACATCGTGAATAATAAAAGTGGGTGAAAATTGGACAGTTCCACAATAATGTGAGGTGACCTTGGCATTATTCCCAAATGGATTTTAATTTTGTGTAATAGCCTGTGACAGTTTAAGATCCTTGCTTGAAAGCATGTACCTCTTCTTGAAGCTATGCAATACACAACAAATCTCCTTGCAAGAATCTCTCCCTTAGGTCATTCCATACATCTATAGCATGGACAACATCATTTGGGAGCATCTTGGTGAATGATGACTTGGGCGTTTATGCCTTCAACATTAGTGATCTGAGAAGATTGAATCTGTAAAAGAAATTAAATTTTTACATTGGATAATTTTACATTCATTTGACAATAGCAATGATTCCAAGATCACGAAAACTATATCCATGATTCCAATTGAAAGTTTATATTGGAGAATTCCATCACAAACAAGCCAAGAATAAAAAAAGGGGAGGTAGAATCAGAAAGAAAAGAAAGAGCTTCAAATTCAATGAAGAGTTGGGGGTAGTTGAATCCCACTCAGGTTTCTTTCCGCTTGAAAATTTAACATTAGTGTTTGAAGGAACGAGGCTTGAAGAAGGAGAGTTACTTATCATATAAATTTTTTTACCAAAACACTGTGCAAGACCGGATAGATACAATGATTAGTTACAATAGCCCGTCATTTTGCTTGTGCATGGATGGACCATATGTTTAAGTGGTCCACCACAGACTTCACTTTAATCTAAGAACATGTAATCCTCTCTTTTTTTTTTTTTTTTTTAAAAAAAAGAACACACGATCCTCAAAAAATTGTTACAAATTATTTATGTCTAGAACATATCTAGAAAGCCAAAGAAAATTGTCTAGAAACATGATCATCATCCTCCTATTTCTTCATTTCTTCTTCTTGTTCTTCCATATCAGCAGCCTCCTCATTAGATATGGCAAGAAAACTTGTATCTGTAGGTATCCGTCCAAATCCGTCTCGATTTTGACGGTTAATATTCGAGTTGACCGGGTATGAGTTTGGGTTCGGGTTTTTCCTGATAATCAAAAATCGGATACGGATATGAGATTACTAGACCCGTCCCGACCCTGAACCCGAACCCGTCCCACCACTTAAAATTTTTAGAATTTTTGCATAATTTAATCAAAAGACATAGAATTTTTATTACTAGTTAATTTTATTTTAGAATTTTTACATAATTTAATATTATTTTTTTAACTATTTTTGTAGACATACACGTTATAATAAATTTATTGATATATATAAGTAGTTAAAAATAAATGTTTAACAATTAATTTATTTTTTTAAAAAAAATATTTTTCTAATTTGAATGGTATATGGGACGCCGATACCCAACGGAGACGGGAATCAAACAATAAACTTAAACCCATTGAATACACGAGTATAGAAATATATTGGATAGTCAAGATAAGAAATTAGAGAGACAATACCTGTATCTGTCCCACTCATTACCATGCCTACAGTACTCATAGTCTCATTACAAGATACGCATTCTAATGTGTTTCACTTCATTTATGAAAATGAACTATACTTTGCCAAAGGTCACATGTTTCTCCCTATATTTTTTTTGAACTTGGGGGATCATAGCCCGTTGCAAGACGACAACTTTTGCATTTCCAATATCGAGCAATGATTTGTAACCTGGAAAAATGCAGGGGAACTACTAATCATGGAAAAATCATAAACATGGTAAAAATTGAGTCCCGTGAGCTTCTGTCATTCTCTTGTCTCCTGCAGTTTTCTTACCCATGTCTCCTCCTCCTTCTAATAAAACAATACTAATACTTATTTCTTTTTTTAAACTACTAATATTAATTTTTACTTTATTTCTTTTCAACCAAATAACATTTATTTTTATTCTTTTTTGTCTTCTCTCCAAACAAAAGATAAAGATAAACCATATAGGAACCTAAATAGAGTGATGACCTGATTCTTAATAAAATAATATTGGATATAAGTAATTAATATATTAAAGTTAAGATTAAAGTGTTTTGATATTATTTGAATTTAATTTTTAATAAAATAATTATTAATCATAATTTATTTATTTTTTTTATCAAACTTTAAATTAGTCAGTATTTTTTTTTTCTAATGAATCAAAGGTAAAAAAAAAAAAAGTGAACCGACTCCTTTACCAAACTCTATTCGTCGCCAACAAAGTTTTGCATCAAGTTCTTTTTGTTTTCTTTTTTTAATCATTGGGAAATAAACAACAAACGAAAAAAAAACTACTATCTCATATGACACTTACAAAACGTTTTGGATCAACCAAAAAATTGGTATCTAAAATTTCCAAGGGACTACATAGAAAAGCACCATAAACATACAGTATTTTGAATATATATATATATCATTTGATCAAACAAAAGTAAGTTTTAATATTTCAAAATTTATGAGAACAAAAATATTGAAAAAATAAACAAAATACAAGATTAATATTAATAATATATTATATAACTCATTTATATTAAGAGTGTATTAAAAAATTATTAGAATTAATATTTTTTTATCTGTAGAAATTAAATATGTTTTCATTTAAACATGCATTAAAAAAATCCTCTTTTTCTTTTTTTATTTTTCTTACATCAAATACCTTATAGATTTTTTTTATCACTTTTTTTCTAAATTCTTCCTCTCTTATTTTCTACCTTAGTATTAGTCACTTATCACTTATTGTTTGGTTAGAGAGAAAAAATAAGAAATTGTTTATAAATTTATGTGGGTTTGTCTTTTTCTCTTTATTTTAATTTAAATATTTTTTTTCTCTTTTATTTTTTACTATATCAAATCAATCTTACAAAAACAAAGTCTGAGTTATGTTTGATTAGATATAAATGAAATACTCTATCAAATCAACCCATACAAAAACAAAGACTTTGAGTTATGTTTGATTGGATATAAACGAATGAAAGACAATACAAGATCGAATAATCAAATCACTAAAGCACCCACCGTACCCCAGAAAAGAAATGGCCACAAATATGTCATTATTAGTTTTGGTCTTGAGTTAACATTCTTCTAATTGATTATTTTGTTTTTATAAAGAAATTCATTTGGTTTGGGTTAGGTAGTACACCATGAATAGTCTTAACTATTAACTAATTTTGGGGAATAGTCAGTTAGTCACACCAATTTTGTAGGGGCCATATCCCTTTCAGCTTTTTACCACACTGCACTGATATGGTAATCTTTGCCAGCACCAGCAGAGTGCAGTGTGCAGACTACTACAACACTGCAGCAATAGGGGCCACAACCCAAAAATCTCATTTCAGGGCACACAAAGATAACTTGGGTAATGCACAAACTGCACCAATCTTTCTTCTTACTACACTCTGTAACAACCATCACTATCAAAAGTATTTATACACAGAAATGAAATATTATCTCTCTCTTTAGTCATACCCTCTTCTCTGCTTCCTTGTGTTGTTGGGGTGAGTTCTTGGAGGATATTGATACTTGTTGCTTTTGGTCTTTCAATGTGGCTTCTGCTTATGGAAATTGGAGACAGTACACCTTCGTTTCCCTCCTCGTAACTCGTTTTGCCTAGTGAATATGATGACACTATCTTGCGCGTGTCAAAAACTATTGAATTTGTATCATATAAGTTCATGCCACATTGTTTTGTTTTGATAAATCTAAAAAGGAAAGAGAAAAATTCATAAATCACAAGAATTCCAGAATTATTGAACCCCACGCATTTGATAGGAAAGTCTTACATGGTCTGTTTTAATTTTTGAAATACAAATTCATATATCTGTTGGATAATTTTATTTAAGATTAATTGATTTTAATCTTAAGTTTAACAACAACGAGATCAATCAAATCATACAAGTGTTTAATGGGATATTGGATATGTGTTTTTAATAATAGATAATTGATTTTGAATTAACACTATTTTTTATGTGAATCAACATTATTTTATAAAATTGATTTTAAGATAACATAGTTTTTGTTTGAATGACAAATATTAAAAAATTAATTTCCATATAATATTGTTCAAAAACTTGTAAATAAAATTGATTTTTGGTATATAATTACCAAAATGTTATTATTTTGTCTTTGTTATTCATTAGGACAATGTTAACATTAAATAGGAATATATTTGAAACAAATTATATGACCCAAGTTAAGACTGATGCAAAAGTTACTTTTAATTGTTTCAAAGAGACTTTGAGTCTATGATTTAGAAACATATTTCTAATACACATTCAAATATTTTGGTCAATGAAAAAATTGTTTGACTTATTCTAGAATCAAGTTGTCTTTCAAACACTAATCTAAACATGCACATAGTAGTTGTTTTTGGAAAAATTAATCACTATTTAACTGAGATTGATTTAGATTTAAGTAACATTAATTTTAAATTAGGCGCAGTTGAAATGTGTGTTCAAAATAATCTCATTCAAGACTTCATATTGAAATTTGTGCTACTACGAGAAAATTGATTTTGGTGTATGACCAAACAAGCACGAAAAGCAACGTGGGTAAATTTTCTTTTCTTTTCTTTTAAACAAAAACAAAATGGTACTGAGTCATTCAGCAATGCTGCCATCTTTTTGCAACAGGTTGAATCTCCTAAATTCATGTCTAATCTTGATATTTGGAACGAGTTATGATGAAAGTGAAGAAATCTGAAATCTCACCCACGCAAGAGTGTGAGACCCCTACCTTAAGAGCAAATACGTAACATCCTAGCTAAGAAACATACATTTAAATGCGCAGTAAGCAATTTAGAAGCATGGCTTATAAGTCATACTACAATGTTCTTAAATATGACAAGTCCAATCAAAGTAATTAATCCCTTCTATTTGGCTGCTGTCAACACACAACCTCACTCGAGTTCCAAGTTTTTTCTTATGAAATTTCAACCCCATTAATGTCAAATTAAATTTAAAAATTAAAATGGTGAATGCGCAAACAAATTGAGTGAGTCAACAAAGGGTACATGTTGGGATAATAAACTACATAAAAAAGACTGCCACATTCATATCACTTTAATCAATACTAGTATCACGAATATATCAACTTGCTCTTCTCCAACCCACCTTTGACCATCATTCATTAGTGATTCAATGAAGGCTGATTCGCTGCATGTATCCTGTTCCCCATCCCCCAACCTGTATGAAACTGACTTAACCATGAAATGTTGCATTCCATTATGCCTCTATTGGTCTAATTTCCGATTTAATTAATCTTGGTCCAGTCACACATATTCCAGTTAGGGGCAGTTGCAATTATGACTTGCATGAGACTTGTCAGCTACAGATTTCTTCATATTCCTATTATGGTGAAAAGTAGATTTCAATCTATAATAATAATAATAATAATAATAATAATAATAATAATAATAATAATAATAGTAAGAATGGGATAACTTTTTCTTTTTTTAAAAGTAAAAATTAAAAAATTTATAATAATTTATATATCTTTTTTAATGAACTGAATTAGACTTTTTGAGTACTGATAACCTCGTTCAAATTCAAGATTCTTTTTCCTATTTTGCTTTTATATTTCTTAATTATTTTAAAATTAAAATAACAAAACTACATATATAACTAAATCTAACTTTACGAAATAAAAAATGTAAATAAACAGGACAAAGAGTGTTTTTTTCATTATTTCAAAAATAATAATCTTTTTAACCGAGGAACTTGATTTGATATGGGGAAGTGATCAATTGAGAACTGTTAAAATTAAAAATTACTATGAAAGAAGAGGCTCTGCAGTCTAGGCAGTCTTTCTGCATATTTTTGAAGTTTCACACTGTAGGGGCATTGCAGCTAAGAAATCAATTAACAACGAATCCGAATCAGGTGCACCTGCTGCAGTTATTATTTAATGGATAAAATTTTATACTATATGTTACTATATAATTTTTAACATTTTTATTATAATTTCTTTTAAGATGTGGAAGATCATCGTGATTTTGCATACTCATTGACTTTCTAAATGACTAGTCACTTGTCAAAACAAATGTTAGAAATGCCAACCTGTTTAGTCTGAGAAGTGAGAAATTCTTTTCTCTGGCATATCTCTCTCTCTGTACTTTTTTGTTCTTTTTGTGACACGTTGCACCAATCTCATTCTTCAACAACAGTCATATTTGATCTCTACAAATGAGTGTGATTCGCCAACTCCAAAACTCTACTAGTGTTTTTGCCTTATTGTGGATACCAAACTATCTTCTCTCACACACCCTTTTGCATAAATCCTAGCCTTTTAGGATTTCCACAACCATGGAGACAAGAAGAATAATGTGCTACAACTTTCTAGTGGCTTCAATTTTGCTACTCTCTTGTTTGGTTTGCGTGAAAAGCAGGCCTTTGTTTCTGTTTGATGCTTCAACTCAACAAGGTCAGTAATAGTTTCATCACCACACACGTTACAAAAGAATCACTTATTTTCTTTCTTTTTGTTTTTTTTCCATATCATATGATCAACATATTGTTACACTTAATTGTGCTTCACTTCACTCCAAGTCCAAGTAGCATAAATCCCATTTTTTCTCCCACTCTCTCTCTGATGAAGTATTGGCTTTTTCACCTTTTGGTGATTAACAAATACCAACAGCATTCTTCAAACAGTCTTCCACATTAGATGATGATCAAACAACCAGAATTCAAGATGTCTCAAAACATGTTTTTGACACTACACAGGTACCGTTATATGTCTTCGAAGTTTGTTATTTGAGGGCATGTATAAATTTAGAGCAATGATTTTTAGAAATCCACTTTTCTATACACCTAAGTAATAGTACTTATCATTTTTTTTAATCTTTTTCTTTTTATAACTTTTTATTCAATAAAGACAATGAAATTGAAACCTAAAACATCATGCAAGCCCAAAGGAGATCTAGCCCAGTTGATTGAACGGGTGTAGGGAGTGCTGTAAATATTTTGATATCAAATTTAATTCCTACTGTTAAAAAAAAATCCATGCAAGCTATTAAAACCCCATACCGTTACGTTGATCTTAGTGGGTTTTCTATTTCTATTTCATTGTAGTATTATATATTATACCAGTTATATTTTTGTTTTTTTACTTTTGTATCTTTATTTTTTTCAGCAAGTGTCAAATAAGGTTTTGAGTGTCCTAAAATCATTTTTGATAAGTTCGCATTACATGTGGGTCATGTGTATATTTTACATGATTATATATATTTTTTTGGAAGGGGAATGAAGGAAAAAGAATATTAAAAGCAAAGGCCAATGAGTATAAAGAAGCATTGAGGGGACTGAGCAGGCTAGGATCAACACCGCCAAGGTGTGAGCACAAATGTGGAGGCTGCATTCCCTGCAATCCCATTCAAATTCCTACCAACAATGATCTTCTGGGTGCTCAGTACGCAAATTACGAGCCTGAAGGATGGAAATGCAAATGTGGCAATTCTTACTACAACCCTTAAGTAATTAATCCCCGTAACAAGAAGAGTTTCTTGTTATTTGTATGTGCATAAAGTTCTAGTTTACAATATGATTGATTAGTCAAGCCTCGAAATTTGGTTACAACTGAGAACGATTTGCGCTAAAACCAGCGAGTTTCTCCACATTGATCTTAAGATATGATTGAGATTTGGGACGTTATGAAGCTACTATACTTATTGTCTAATTAAAATTAACAAATGTTAGATATAGAATTTGTTTATTTTACCTCATCGTGTTCTTGGTTGCTAATTAGCTAATTTTTGTTTGAATAAAAGAATTTGTTTTAGACCTTACTTAGCTTTACGACTATGCTGTTATTAATTGGATTATTTTATTTTATTTTTGTGAAAGTTTCGATGACAATCTTTAAGCTGTTACTATTAATGGAATTAAAATGTAATAGCAAACCTTTACACAAAATTAACAATTAATAACTAACATTTGGTCTGTTTTTTCATAGCTTGGATAATTTTAAGTTACAACGTGTTTGAATCCTTTCGGTTTGGTAAGAAAGAAATAGAGTATTTGTAATGGTGGAGCTTGCGAAAATCTTTTTGAAGGGCCAAAATAACTAATGTTATAATATGTAAATTAAATGTAATAATTTTTATGATATTTCTCTTGTCAATGATTTCAAATGTTTAATATTATTATTCAACATTATCTATTTTCTTAACTAATTGTATTTTAAATTATATTTTATAGCATTAAAACATTTTTTCTATTTTATTAATGACACTTCTAAAGTGTTTTTAATGACTTATATCTTCATTAAAAAAATTATCAATATATTTTTTGAAAAAAGTTGTAAAAAAAATTAATTATTCTACAATTTTTTATCATAGTATTCAAAATAAATTAAAACTTCTATGAATATTTCAATGAATTTAAGGAAATAATATTTTTTTTCTAAATTTATAGCAAAATTTGAAAAATAAATTTATAATGTTTTTTAAAGAAAAAATTAAAAAAAATAATCGTGGTATGTCATATTTATAAGATTTCTCATAGTAAACGAGGATATAAAAGTCATAGAAAGATAAGTTTGAAAAATGAAAAAAAATATAATAAAAATACAATTAATTAATGAAATAGTTAATGTATAAAAATGTTATTACCTTAGTCGTAAGGGTTGATGTTATCAAAAACAAAATCTTAAAATGTAATATTGACGTAAAATTGCAATAATAATAATAATAATAATAATAATAATAAAAGAATATTTTTAAATAATTTTTGAAAATATCACAAATCTTATTTATTAATAAACCTATATATATATATATAAAAGATATATTATAAATTTTTTGGGCCAATTTTTTTTAATTATTTTTCGGGGTGGGGTACATGGTTCCGTCAAAATATACTAAGCTTAGTCGATGAGTGCATGAAAGATAGAGATGGGAAAGATAAAAATATGTGAAATATAGAATGAATTTTAGTTTAAGAGAAATAAAAAAATAGAAAATGAAAATGTAATATATAAGTAGAAAGACCATGTTATTCTTGTTACATTCATACATAAATATTATGTCTCTCGACATCCTTTTCCTATAACATACTGAATTATGTCTTGTTTTGACAATTTTGGCAGCAGGAATCAACTCCGTAGGTAACAAAATCACTAACATCTAATACATAAAGACAATTATGAAAATATATACATAGTTAAAAAAATTATAAAGACTAACTATAAAACTTTAAAAAGATGTATATGTTTTAAGAGAATAACTATTAATGTTATCATTAAGGTACTTAGTCAAGCCACAATCACTAATACAATTGTAAACAACATCGATGCATATTTTATGACATTTGGCATGACAACCATAAACAAATTTTCTATATTTAGATTTGTGTATTCTTAAAATTACACATTCTACATCACACATGATAGTATAATAACTGTTTAGTTCAATTTGTACGAATGAAAGATTGAAATTAACTTGTGTGAAGATCAACATAAACATTATCATAATTACAATTACAGTCATTTTCATGTCCTTCTTTGTCATGACTCTTCTCTAAGTTCTTATAATCTATCTCAAAATTTTGTACTAAATGTTGAATTCTAGTTGTGATGTTGTAAAGATAATAAAGAATAATTTATAGGTACAAAATAATGCATGCACAATAGGTTTAACTACTTAACTAAATTGTATATCAAATTCTTGCAAGATATTGCACCACATCAAGTTGACTAGCTTTTTCTAAGCCATAAAATATATACATATTTGACTATATATGCATATAATATGTATATATTTTATTGCAAATTGTGAGTCAATATATATATATATATATATATATATATATATATATATATATGATCATCACACATTCTAACATAATAAATTGAATAAAAATGATAAAAAAAACTACATAAAGCAAATATAAAAAATATATAGTCTAATATGTTAAGAATTTAAACAACTTAAATTTAGAATTTATAGGAAATATTTATATTTACTAATGTAGAAGTCAAAAGAAAAGTTTTAAAAAAGTGTCAAAAGACTATTGACACAAATATAATTTAACACAATAAAGTAATTAGATTTACATTTATTTGTCATTAAATTTGCTAAAAAATTATCATATATACAAAGATAAAGACAAAAGTTAAATTATAAAATTCAATAAAACTAAAAAATATCAAATACCTTCTTATTGTCTTTTACGTGATATCATATCTTAACATCATTGAATATGAAATCACGCAAATGACAATTGTAAGGTATGTGGTTTAGTTTATTAGCTTAATTGAAATTTATGAGTTAATATTTGTCTTTATCTTTGTATATATGATAGTTTTTATTGGATTTATTATGGTTACGTTTGACAAGATATTTTCGTTAATTTTTAACTTTTTTTACTAATTAAAAAACTCATTTGATTGTTCGGTAAGTAGACTCTTTTAATAATTTTTTAGTAGCTTCTATTATTTTTTGAAACGCTACTTGAAGTAGCATTTTTTCAAATGTTAGCTTCTAGTTTTTTATATTTTTTTTCACTTTTATTCTTAATATATTTATTGATTTCCTTGTTATCATTTTTAAATAAATCATGGTATTATTATTTTTTATCATTTTACATTTTTCAGATATTTCAATAGTTAATTTTATTAAACACTTCTAATTTAATAAGTTAATTTTTCAACTTTCACCTACTATTTAACTTTTTAGCTTCCAACTAACTTTTCAACTATTTTTTTCAAACATATTCTATACCTGTCACCTATTTTTTTCAAACATATTCTATACCTGTCACCTGTGTCAAGCATGCACATGCCTATTAATGCTCTATGATAAAGAACTATTGTCATTTCTTTTAGTTTTGTTTTTATATTGATACTTGATTCCATTTTATTTAAGGACCTATGTTCATTTTAAGGATTTATAAGGTGTTTGGAGCATTACACTAAGAAGTTTATTTTTATTTATGTCTTTTTATATATATAATCAAACTTTTATTTTAAGACTCTTTTTTCATGTCGGTATATTTGAATTTTTATTTATCGATGATAATATGTGTGAAGGTGTTACAACTTATAATTGAATAAAAATGTAAAAAGTTATACACGCTATAATGCATATATTGTTTGTATGTAAGCATTTTTATCATGAAAATTGTTATTTTGATTTATATATATAAGGTCAAAATTACACTTTTAGTTATTTGACAATTTCACAAATCATTTAAGTTAGATTTTAAATTTTTTTATTAGCTAAAAATTATGTTTTATTGTTCGATAAAGGCTAGATTTATTTTATTTTAATTTTCTATTTTTGAATATTTTTATATTGTATGATTTATTTTAACTATTTTGCTAATTAACATAAAAAAGTATAATGTCTACTTAAGTTTATTATTTTTTAACTTGATTAAAAATATTTTAAGAACAATAGAATATATAATATAAAAATGTAATAATTGAAACTAAAAATGTAATGAAAATAATTTATCTATAAAAAAATTACAAGAGTTTAGTTTAATTAAAAAATAAAATTATAATACCTCAACAAAAAGATATACTCAACTTTGTCGATGAGTGTAGGAAATACATAAATGGAAAAGATAAAAATATGTCAAAAATAGAATGAATTTTAGTTTAAGAGAAATAGAAAAAATAGAAGACCAAAATGTAATGTGTAAGTAAAAAGACATAAAAGTTGGAGATAATCTTTTTTTATTTCAAATGAGACAAAAATCAACTTAATTGAGTTAATATATCTTTATTGGTCGTGTTTATAAGTTATGAAAGTCATAGGTGCAAAATAGAAAATGAAGGAGATAGTAACCCAAAACTTCTGAGATGTTTTGATAACCTTAAAAATGAAGTGGAAAGTTGATATAATGGTATAATGATGCATAATGATATGATTTGATTGGTCTATGCTTTTATTATTGATGAAATGAATTATATTGATGATGAGATGATTCTTTTAACCGATAATATCTTGAGTTGTGTTGGTTGATTTCTTGATGATGATATGAATATTGTTTGATGAGGCGAATGTAGTGATGTTGATAAGATGATGATAATTGATAACAATTTTGCCTTGTAACCATCCATATGGGTTGGAAGGTTATCTATGACCTTTGAGAATTTTTTTGTTGAAATGAAAATTATATACTTGGGAGGGTGAGTTTCATGTCAAAACTTTGCCTCACTAAAGCAACCTAGGATCTCACCTAGTGAGGTATCTTTCTTAGGGGTGGCGAAGCTGGCAACCCAACCCATTTTGGTCATCCCTCCATTAGCCTGCCAAAAGTAGGCCATGGCTAGCTCGCCTTCTAATGTTAGGCTAAAAAATTTGGCCCACCCCACTTAGGGGTGGATTGACAGATTGGCCTGCCAGAAATAAAATAAAATAAAAAGAAGTTTTATCATCTTATTTTATAAAATTATCCCAAATGAACAAATTTATTTAGAGAACATAAAATATATTAATTGTTTATCCTAAATTTAATTTTAATATAAATTTGTCTATTTGTATTAAAGGAATTAAATTTATAAAATAATATAAAAATGATAACAAATATATATTTTGATTTTTGAATAACACTATAAACTTAAAAAATACAAAGTGACAACTAAGACAAAACACCTATTTGTATATATATGTATATGTATGTATGGATGGCTGGCTAGCCAACCTGTCCCGCTAGGTTGGTGGGTTAGGCGGGGTGAGTCAATATGGGCTAGCGGGTTGAGTCATCTAGCCCAACTCGTCCGGCCAAGGCTTACATTGCCACCCCTAATCTTCCCAAGTACCACCCTTAGGTTTTGACTTCGAATGACATGTTGAAGTGGTAAGAACTATTTTCCAAGAAGCTTAATAACTTTTCAATGTATATGGGATGAATTATTGTTGATGATGAAACTTAGATATTTGAGACCAACCATGAGTGAGATGGTAGGTACACATGTGTCGTACGCAAAACTCTCAAGAAATTTAAGTGTAACTGTTGTTGTGAGTTAATGTGTGTGTGTGTCTATATATGTGTGTGTGTGTGTGTGTGTGTGTGTGTGTGTGTGTGTGTGTGTGTATTTGTATATGTATCGGTATATTTTATCTTCGTATCATGCATTTTAACTTTGACCTTCGAAACACGAAAAGTTTGCAAGTATTTTCATAATAAAATTAATTGAAGAGTCTTAAATGAATTAAAATAAAGTTTTTTGCTTGAGTTAGTTCTTAGCTTCATGTAACAGCGACGGGTTGTTACACTAGATGCATTTTCGCATGCATAATTAACAAAGTGATTTTTAGCTATCAAATAGTATTTATAAATTATAAAAATTTAAAACTCTTACAAAGGACATTAAGTTTTCCATGCTCAATTTCTCTCACATGATCCTAGGAATCTTAAAATTGATTGAGAGATTATCTTATCCTACGTGTTTCATTCAATATTGTAAAAAATTAAATAATTTCATTAAAACATGTGACAATTGAATATTTTTATGTTGTGAATTTTATGAAATCTAGTTTATTTTGATCTATGCTTTGAGTTCACATTTTCTACAATTGATTGAGGAATTCATGTCACCTATCTCATGCAATCAACATATTCAAAATTGTATTCATTATAATCAACAATGAAAGATAAGGAATTGGGTTATGTTTCCAAGTTGGAAAAACCCATTTTTTTGCGGCACGGGTTTAACATGACTTACTCAATTCTTTTAATATAGACATCCATTTGTTATATAATTTAGGATGCATTGAGTACACAAAATTTATTTTTCTTTGCATAAATTTTTTTTAATTTTTAAATTTTTAAATGGGTTAAATTGTAATTTTGGTATCCTAGTTTATCAAATTCATGATTTTGGTCCCCTTGAATTTTAATTATAACATTTAGTCCCTCTAGTTTTATAAATTGGTAATTTTTATCCTCCTGATAGATTATTAACAAATAATTCCAATTAATTGAGTTATTAAGCTAATTATAAATTATTAAAAACCATTCATTATTAAAAATATAATAAAAATTATTAATAATCCTAATTTTCCACTATATTGTGCTCCTCCACTTTTCCCCAAATACCTTTTCCACCTCCACTACCACACACGACTCCACTGGTAGCAAAATCACGATTAATAGCTTTTATTAAAGTTTTTTTAATTATTAATAGTTTTTATTTAATTTATAATTAATTTAGTATCTCTAATAATCATAATTATTAGTTAATAATCTAACAGGAAACCAAAAATACAATTTAGCCTTTCAAATATTATTATGACAACTAAAACTCCTACTTTGATAATTACATGTGCACAAATTTAACCAAGAGAGTCTGAGATTCTTACTTCTTAGTCGGTTGAATAGGTGTGTGGGTTGTAAAAAAACTTCTAATATATGTGTCTTCGATTTAAATGGATAAAAAAAATTGAATCAAATTTAAAAAATAAAAGACTATATTAAATTTTGGTTAACTATAAATTTTATCACTTAACTTTCATTATTTTGAAAATTTTATCATTAAAGTTTTATTTTTGGGAATTTTACCCCCCAAGTTTATAACTTTAGCACATATTACCACTGCTGACATGTCACAAAAAATAGTTAATGGTAAAACAAAATGACGTCATTTTGTTACAAAAGTGATAGTAAAATGTACAAAAATTGAAAATTTGAATGATAAAATTTATAAAATATTGAAAGTTGGATAGTAAAATTTGTGAAAAAAATTGGATGATAAAATTCACAAAAATAAAACTTGAGTGATGAAATTCGTAAAATAATGATTTTTTTAGTAAAGCGCGAGGTTGGTGATTGGATAACTGTTAGTCGTTATTTACGACTAACTTTTGCATTGAATAGTTACATGAATTTAACCTCTCTCCTCTAATTTATGGTTCTTTTTGTAGGCATTGTACATACTTTCATGTTTAGTTTGATTTTATAGAGTAGATACTCTCATTTTGTGAATTAATGTTGAAACTGTTGGAACAAGTGGCCTCAAAATAATTAAGAAGGGAGGGGTTGAATTAATTATGAACGTGTCTTGACTAATTAAAAATCTATCATTCTTAATGTTACTAGATTCAAATAGGCTTTTACTACTAAGTTAAGAAAGTAAAGAACAAAAATAGAAACTTAACCAAAAGTAAAAGCGATAATTAAAATTACACAGCAGAAATTAAAGAGTGTAAGGAAGAAGAAGACAAACACAAGATTTATACTGGTTCGGCCACAAACCGTGCCTACATCCAGTCCCTAAGTAACTTGCAGTTCTTGAGATTTCTTTCAACCGTGTAAAAACCTTTGCAAGCCAAAGATCCACAAGGAATGTACCCTCCCTTGTTCTCTTTGAAAAACCAAGTGGATGTACCATCCACTTGAACTGATCCACAAGAGATGTACCCTCTCTTGTTCTCAGTATAACAATCCCCAAGTAGATGTACCCTATACTTGTACCACAAATGATGTACCGTCCAATGTGTTAGGACAAAGAATTCTCAGGCGATTAGTCCTTTGAATCTTTGTAAGGGGAAACAAAAGATATCTCAGGCGGTTAGTCCTTTGAAATCTTTTGCTTAAGGGGAAGGGAAGAATCAAAAGAATTCTCAGACGGTTAGTCCTTTGAATCTTTCGTAAGGGAAAAGAGAGACACAAAAAAATTCAGGCGGTTAGTCCTTCATTCTTTTGGCAAAGGGAGAAGAGAATGAAAAAGATGAATAACACAAGTTTTTGAACAAAGAACTTTTCTTGGAAGAGAAAGTGTTGATAAAAAACTTTTAGAAAGATGAAGAGAAATGAATCAGAAAATTTTGTAGAAAGATATTGAAAGATATTTGAGAGATGATGTTAAAAAAAGATTGAAAGATAGATGATTCAAAGATGATTGGTGATTCAAAGATGATTGAAGGATTATTCAAAGATTCATTGCCATGGTCACATATTTATAATCTTTTTATGACTCAAGTCAAAGTTTGTGACTCTTGACAATTTCTTTAAAACTAGTCACTTTAAAAAGTTGTGACTTTTGAAAAAATCTTTAGAAACAAGTCACTTGAAAAATTGTGACTTTTGGAAATTTATTTTTCGAAATCAGTCACTGGTAATCGATTACCATCAAGGTGTAATCGATTACATATCAACAGATGTGACTCTTCATATTTAAATTTTGAAAATCAAAATGTTTAGAAACACTGGTAATCGATTACAAGTATTGTGTAATCGATTACACAAGTTTAAAATGATTTGAAAATGTTTAAACACAAGTTGTGACTCTTGAAATTTGAAATCTAACGTTTTTAAAACACTGGTAATCGATTACATGCTCATGGTAATTGATTACAGCTTTGTAAATCAGTTTTGAAAACAATGCTGGCTACTGGTAATCGATCACTACCGTCTGGTAATCGATTACCAGAGAGTAAAACTCTTTGGTAATGATTTTGTGAAAACTTCTTGTGCTACTCAATGTTTTGAAAAACTTTTTTAGTACTTATCTTGATTGAGTCTTCTCCTGATTCTTGAATCTTGATCTTGATTATTCTTGAATATTGATTCCTGAAACTTGATTCTTGAATCTTAAATCTTGATTCTTGAATCTTTCGAATTTTCTTAACTCATGATTCTTTGTCATCATCAAAATAATCTTGGAAGACATTGCTTCCACAATCTCCCCCTTTTTGATGATGACAATCCTAAAATCAAGAGAGTACATACAAGTTTTGTTCTACCATTCACTCATCCCTTTCTCCCTCTTTCTTTTTGAATTTATGCTTAATTTTAAATTTTTAAAAATACAATATCTTGATTTCTTAAAATACTCATTTTTCTCTCCCCCTTTGGCAACATCAAAAATCCAAAGTTCGTGAAAAAATAAAATCATACATAAATAATTTTAAAATATACACAAAACATAATTTTAATAACATATTTATAAATTTCAGTCATAGTCATGTATCAACAAAATAACCAAGTTTAAACACATAACAGAAAGACATTAAAACAAACTATTTTGAAAATACATATCCAGTATCTTTATCAACATAACTTTTAAACATAATCATCAAAATAAAAAAATCATAATAACTTTCAAACATAATCAAATATAATCAATCATCAAACATTTCAAATTAAATTAATTAAATTAACAATCAACTAACTATGCATAATAATTTCTATTTCAAAAAAATTATTCAAATTTCAAATTTTGAAATTTCAATTTGAAATTTCAATTTTCAATTTTCAAACTTCCAACTTCCAACTTCCAGTAACTTTCACTTCCAACTTCCATTTTCAACTTTCAACTTTAGTAACTTTTACTTCTAACTTCCATTTTCAACTTTTAACTTTCAGTAACTTTCACTTCCAACTTTCATTTTTAACTTTCAACTTCCAATAACTTCCACTTCCAACTTCCAAATTTTAATTTCAAACTTCCAACTTGTTAGACACAATTACCAAAGACAATCAAAACTTAAAAAAAAATCAAAACTCAATTTATCAAATATAAAATATAATCAATCTATCAAACTAACAAACACTAAATATCAATCAAGCAAAATCAAACACAAAAAAAAAATCAATCATGTATATTCAAATTCTTTAAACTAAATATAGTTAATTAAATATTGTAAAAACATAATCAAACAATTTTAGAATTATTTTTAATTAGCCACAATAATAAAACTTAACTGAATGCAATAATCAAACCTTGAGATAGTTTAGATGTTACCTCTTTTGAGATATTACTGATAATGTTGTCAAGAAAATGTTTTAGGAGACATTCTACTCTTTTGCTTTAGTCTTTGATTTCTTGAGAATCATCTTCTTCATCATCCAAGTCCTTGTTGTCGCTACCTTCTTGGATGGAGGATGAGACTTTGAGTGCTATTCCCTTTTTTCGTTTGTTGCTTTCTTCATTTTGATTGAGTCTTTGCAATTCCATCTCATGTTCCTGTAACTTTTCAAATAATGTGGCAAGAGACATAGTAGATAGATTTTTAGATTCTACAATGGCAGTTACCATGGAATTTCCTTCTGGGAATAAGAAATTTATTGAGGCAATTTTTCTTGAAGTTATTAAACTTTCTATAAGAAACCTGCTCTGATACCACTTGTTGGATCAAGTGGCCTCGAAATAATTAAGAAGGAGGGGTTGAATTAATTATGAACGTGTCTTGACTAATTAAAAATCTATCCTTCTTAATGTTACTCGATTCAAATAGGCTTTTACTACTAAGTTAAGAAAGTAAAGAACAGAAATAGAAACTTAACCAAATGTAAAAGCGATAATTAAAATTACACAGTGGAAATTAAAGAGTGTAGGGAAGAAGAAGACAAACACAAGATTTATACTGGTTCGGCCACAAACCGTGCCTACATCCAGTCCCCAAGCAACCTGCAGTTCTTGAGATTTCTTTCAACCTTGTAAAAACCTTTGCAAGTCAAAGATCCACAAGGGATGTACCCTCCCTTGTTCTCTTTGAAAAACCAAGTGGATGTACCCTCCACTTGAACTAATCCACAAGAGATGTAGCCTCTCTTGTTCTCAGTATAACAATCCCTAAGTAGATGTACCCTCTACTTGTACCACAAAGGATGTACCCTCCAATGTGTTGGGACAAAGAATTCTCAGGCGATTAGTCCTTTGAGTCTTTGTAAGGGGAAACAAAAGATATCTCAGGAGGTTAGTCCTTTGAAATCTTTTGCTTAAGAGGAAGGGAAGAATCAAAAGAATTCTCAGACGGTTAGTCCTTTGAAACTTTTGTAAGGGAGAAGAGAGACACAAAAGAATTCAGGCGGTTAGTCCTTCGTTCTTTTGGCAAAGGGAGAAGAGAATGAAAAAGATGAATAACACAAGTTTTTGAACAAAGAACTTTTCTTGGAAGAGAAAGTGTTGATAAAAAACTTTTAGAAAGATGAAGAGAAATGAATCAGAAAATTCTGTAGAAAGATATTGAAAGATATTTGAGTGATGATGTTCAAAAAAGATTGAAAGATAGATGATTCAAAGATGATTGATGATTCAAAGATGATTGAAGGATTATTCAAAGATTCATTGCCATGGTCACATATTTATAATCTTTTTATGACTAAAGTCAAAGTTTGTGATTCTTGGCAATTTCTTTAAAACTAGTCACTTAAAAAAGTTATGACTTTTGAAAAAAATATTTAGAAACAAGTCACTTGAAGAATTATGACTTTTGGAAATTTATTTTCCGAAATCAGTCACTGGTAATCGATTACCATCAAGGTGTAATCGATTACACATCAACATATGTGACTCTTCATATTTAAATTTTGGAAATCAAAACGTTTAGAAACACTGGTAATCGATTACAAGTATTGTGTAATCGATTACACAAGTTTAAAATGATTTGAAAATGTTTAAACACAAGTTGTGACTCTTGAAATTTGAAATCTAACGTTTTTTAAAACATTGGTAATCGATTACATGCTCATGGTAATCGGTTACAGCTTTATAAATCAGTTTTGAAAACAATGCTGGCTACTGGTAATCGATTACTATCTTCTGGTAATCGATTACCAGAGAGTAAAACTCTTTGGTAATGATTTTGTGAAAACTTCTTGTGCTACTGAGTGTTTTGAAAAAAAAAATTAGTACTTATCTTGATTGAGTCTTCTCTTGATTCTTGAATCTTGATCTTGATTATTCTTGAATCTTGATTCTTGAATCTTTAATATTGATTCTTGAAACTTGATTCTTGAATCTTTGGAATTTTCTTAACTCTTGATTCTTTGGCACATCAAAATAATCTTGGAAGGCATTGCTTCCACAGAAACCACTTCAGTTTCAGGCTAAAAGAAGAGAAGGTTCAAGAAGCTGATGTCTTGCTAAGCGAGGTATATGCGCTTAGCGAGTGGCATCCGCTAAGCGAGGCATGCAGCTCACTTAGCGTGTTGGGAAATCTTAGAAGAAGATTAGTCAGAGATGTGCTCGCCCAGTACGCCGCAAGCTCGCCCAGCGAGTCGTTTATCTCTTCTCGCCCTCAACGTGTCCAGCTCGCTAAGGCAAAATTCACTTACTCTCGCTTAGCGAGCCAATCTTGCTAAGCAAGCCTTCAGAATCTGAAACGTCAAGAAGCCTTTAAAATATTGAAGTTGGCGAAAACTAAAGGGAGGAGTCGAAAAACAGAGCCAAAGGAAAAGCTAGAGTGACAAAAATGAAGCCACCAAGAAAGTCTAGGTTAGAGGAGTGAGATTAGGGTTCTAAAGGTTGAAGGAGACATCCTCAACCCTCCTTAGCCATTTTCTTCCCTCAAAATCTAACCTTTGTATCGAAAGCTCATTACTTGTAATGGAAGACTAAACCTCTTGGTTGAGGAGTTCTGCTGAACTTTTGATGTAAAATTCTCTTACTATTTATTTAATGTTGTTTTTATGTGTTCATTGCTTTTATCTATGCTTATTTTTGCATGATTGTGGCTTGATCACCCATTTGTATGTATAGTTAGGATTTTTAGTACTGGGAAATGCTTTAAAGCCTTAGAACTTGATAGAGCAAGCTAGAAAACTGTATGTCTAGGAATTGAGTGCAACGATCTAGTCCATATTATGCTGTAAACTTAAAACAACTCTTTTAGGCTAAGTTTGTTGAGGGATCAAGGACGAGATTTAAAGAGAGTTAGGCCCATTCACTCGAGGGATCTTGGTTTGGGTAATTTCTCAGCATAAGAACACTAAGATAACATTAAATAGAGAAAAATATATAGCAACAGCAAGGTAGATTCAGTAGAACAACCCAACGCTTTCTCACTTGACTGCTTTTACTTCTCAAACCATAGATATTTAGTTTATAGTTAACTAGATTTTCATACAAAAACCCAATTTGTTATTCACTTGCTTTCAGTTTATACAAACAAATGTTTGCTCACTGAATATACAATTTTCTGAGTGAAACAAGTTCCCTGTGGATACGATACTCGGTTCTTACCGTTTTATTTACTACTTGAGCGAATTGGTACACTTGTTGACGCATCACGAACAATAACTCAAAGCAACTCCAACGGGCAGTGCTCTACACATGCCTACACTAAGAGAAACCCAAATGAAAAAATTACACCGTTTGGAGACATGCCATTGTGGGTCCCACTTATGGAATGTGTTTCAATTGCAACACATAATTTTTAATGATCTTGTGGGATCAATTGGGTTGTTGTATGAATATAATGTTAATTTATTTTACTTATTCATTAAACTTGTATTTTATTTAGCCGTTGAAGTTCTTTTTTTTACTAGCGAACAACATTGATTTATATTACCATTGAGATGGATGTAATCCAAATTAACATTGCTATAACAGATAATTTTATACTGAATCAATTGTTATACAATATTTTTTTAACGATCAATTTTTTTAACGTTATTCAATACAATTTTGTGGTGTATAAATAATGCGTTTTGGTAAAAATTGTCTCAATTCTTTGATCTCATTTCATCTATTTACTCTCTTAAATTTATTATTTGTATTTCTTTCTCTTTACACATAAATGGATCCCAATAATCCCAACAATCCCATTTTTACTTCAATTGGATGCCTAATTGTGATACGCCAAATGGTCAAAATGTTCAAAATCCTCTTTATTCTCCAAATAACCCAAACATGAGAAATTTTTCCCAATTTCCATTCCCTAATTACTTTCCACCAAACATGTCATATATGGGTCATCCATATGTAATGTTAGGCCAAAGTAGAATGAATTTTTCATTCTTAGCACCTAGTCCGTCATGTTTGGTGGTGTTTCAATGATGAGCAATGGTGGAGATTGTTTAGATCAACAAGTGCAAACACTAGTTGGATTTGTAGCGGAGTCTCAAGTCCCTTCGTTTTGCTCCCAAGTTAACTTGCAAAATGTTCCAATCAATGAAGATATAAGCTTGAGTGGTTGTGTAGATTCTAAACAAAGGTTTAGCATGGATGAAGATAAACTACTTATGAATGCATGGTTGAATGTTTCAAAGGACCCAATTGTTGGGGTTGATCAAAAGGGATGGCTTTTGGTTAAGGATCAAAAAATATTATGATGAAAATCTTGTTAACGAAGGACAAAATAGAGTAGGTGCACTAAAATCTCATTAGACAAAGATGAATGGTGATGTTCAAAAGTTCTATGGGTGTTATGTACAAGCTGTTTGAATGAAGAAAAGTGAGAGCTCTGAGGATGATGTCATCAATGATGCCTTAGCCATTTTTATTCGAGATCAAGGAGAAGCATTCAAATATGAGTATGCATGTCGTGAAGCGAGGAACCAAGCTAAATGGCTTGCAGTGTACGGTGAAGGTTCTTCAAAAAGAACAAAGAAATCGGCTTTAAGGGCATACACGTCATCATCTCAATCAGACATAACAACAAATTCAGAAATTTGACCCAACACCGTCTTTACAGCGTACGATGGGAACAAAAATGGAAAAAAGGAAAGTTAAAGCAAAATCTAAAGAAATAAATTTTGACCTTGTAGAGATTAAGGCAATGCAAGAGTCATTGAGTCAGGTATTTACAATCAAATGATCATATAGGTATTAAGGAGACTGAAGTCCGAAATTGACATAGAAAGTTACTTTTAAAGGAGTTTGCTACCCTCATGAAGGATACAACTGGGATGATAGAGACACAACTTTAATATCACAATCATTTGTGCTAAATAATTAAGAAAAAACATGGATTAAACTAGGCGTTGGGAGTCAAAGTAGTTGTCGGAGTCAAAATAATCATTACATAACATTAGTTGTTGATCCTTATATATTGTTTTAATGCTACCATTTTGTATTACACCACTTTGTTTCCCTAGTGTCTCTTTTCTTCAATTGTATTTGTTTACTATTTCTTGCCCTTTTTTGTCAAATGGATCCTTACTATTCGCATTTTGATAGTGAGCTCGATTGGAAATTTATTGAATATGAGTTGAGTGTCATTTTATACCAACATAAGCATATTAAAAAATTAATTGATAAACGCGTGGAAGAAGAACATAGCAACTCTAAGCAACGTGCTCGAAAAAGAACTCATACCAAGAAATTGTGAAGAAGGTCATATTTTCTTATTTAATGATTACTTCTCCGCAAGTTCAGTATACATTGATAATCAATTCCAATGAAGATTCCAAATGCGAAGGCATGTGTTACTACACATTGTCGAAGGAGTTAGGAAGAAAGACGAGTATTTCTAATTGCAAAATGATGCAACTAGAAGAATGAGTCTTTCTCTGTTGCAAAAATGCATTGCTGCAATTCGCATGTTGGCTTATGAATCACCAATAGATAGCGTGGATGAGTATGTGCGCATTGGTGAAGCCACTGTAATGGAATGCTTGTAGAAGTTTGTCTAAGGAGTGAATGAGGTATTTGGGATCGAGTATCTAAGAAGGCCCAACAACAATGACATTGAATGTCTTTTGAAAATTGGAGATGCATATAACTTTCTCGGTATGTTAGGTAGCATTGATTGTATGTAGTGGGAATATAAATATTGTCCTATAGCATGGAAAGGTCAATATCAAAGAGTAAATCACAGCAAAACAACTATTATGCTAGAAGCAGTGGTGTCCTATGACTTGTGAATTTGGCATGCATACTTTGGTGGTGTTGATTCAAATAACAACATCAATGCCCTTAACCAATCTGGCGTCTTTAATGAAATTTTTCAAGGACAAGCTCCTCAGGTGTAATTTACAATAAATAAAACCACATATAACATTGGGTACTATTTGGAAAATGAGATTTATCTAGAATGAGCTACATTTGTAAAAACCATCCCAAAGCCATTAGGAGAAAAAAGAAAATTGTTTGCCCAACATCAAGAAGTAACAAGGAAAATATCAAAAGATCTTTTGGAGTACAATCATGATTTGGAATTATATGTGACCCGACACGATTTTGGAGCACATATACATTGAAACAAATAATGGATACATGCATAATATGATTGTCAAAGATGAACAAGAAGAAAATGATGTCAATTTTGATTGTTCATACAATGGTCCAAGTAATGATGTCTCAACATTTGAAGTTTTTAATGGACATCATGAAACTTTTAGAGGATATTTAGAAAGAAAAACACATACTTTTCAAAAGAAGATACATTGTCATTTTCAAGCATACTTAGTAGAATATATATGAGAGCGTTTTGGATGCAAGAATACCGAAAATTGAACTCTATTTTAATGATAAGTTATTTATGTTTGTTTATGTATTTTAAAAGTCGTTATTATTAATTTTAATTGGCATTATGTATTTTAATTTTTGAAACTTAAATTTTATTTAATTAAAATGGATTATATATTTATTTATTATTTAATAATTATCATTTAAATATATTAACTTAAAAAACATATGAATAATAAAATATAAAAAATAGATTTCTTGTGAGATTTATTTTTAAAAAATTATGAGTTACTTGATTGAAATAAAAATTTAATTGAATTGTTTAAAATAAAAAAAAATATTATAGAAAAATATAAAATAATTTTAAAAAAATAAAAGAGAAACGCAGATGAGTTTGTGGGTTACGATACTCTCATGACATGTTAGATGAAAGTCACGTGATGTGGAGCCGAGTGAAGAGTGACAACTCGGCGAAAGCTTCGCGGTGTGTCCGGTCGTACTTGTATCCTTCAACACACCAAAATAACCGACGGTTACAAGAATATTCCTGCTTCCACTTCATCAAATCCAAACCATAATCTGATAATCATAATCACAATCATGAGAGAGAAATACCACAACAACATCTCCATTTTCTCTCTAACCATCGTTGCCTAAAATAATTCATCCTCCTTTTTATATTCTTTATTTATTTATTTTGTTCCATCGGAGCTGCATTTTCCTTTTCCTTTTTTTTTTTTTTGTGTTTTTTGAATCCGATCGATATGAACGCAGCTTCTTCTTGGTTTGTTGAAATTTTGGCATTAAATGGTCGGAATTCGGCGTTGGGATTAGCTTAGGGTTTCAAAAAAATAATTCTCTTTTTTTTTTTTCTAATTTTGTTTTTTTTAATGGAACCTCGTATTGGGAATAAGTTTCGGCTTGGCCGTAAGATCGGTAGCGGATCGTTTGGAGAGATCTATTTAGGTTGATTTGTTTTCCTTCTGTTGTTATAATTATTATTCTTTTGATTTCTCAACGGTTTTTTTGTAATTTCTATGTGTTGTTGTTGTTGAGGATGATGGTGATGGTGATTAACGTTTATTTATTTATTGTGCAGGTACTAATAATCAAACCAATGAAGAGGTTGCAATTAAGCTTGTAAGTGCTTTTAACCAATTGGGTTTTGTATTATATTAGAAATTAGAATTAGAATTAGAATGCTTTTGTTATTTATAAAGTCTGAATGAGAGAACAAGTTGTCACTTTTTGTAGCCACGAGTTATATGAAACATTCTCATGTGAAGTCAGTTTCTGCAAGGGGTTGTTAAAATTGGGTTCATGTTGGATTTTGCCCTGGTGTTCTTAATGTCATTGATTGGGGTTTGTGTCGTGTGCTTCTATTGTGGGTGTCTGTGATGTGTCTTCATTCACTTAGCTTATTGTTGTTTACTTTTTTGTGGGAGGGGACAAGGTGGACGCATAAAGGGTTCTAATGAGAGACATTTTTCACTGTTTAGTCATCAATCTTTATGGTGTGTGAGCGAGAATTTTGCTGTTATGCAGAAGATTGGAAACGTTGTAACATTTCAGAGCTGGTTGGAATCTTAAGTTCAGTTCTTTTTTAGGTGGACTAGTGTAAATTTTATAGGAATAGGAATGAAGATGCTTTAACTGGTGCACTGTTCCTAACATGTTGATGACTGTCAAAACTCATAAGCACGTGTCTTTATGCATAAAGTTATTTTTTCGAATAAAAAATGGATTTATTTTTTAATTATTGACTGGTTCAGATTGTAGATCATTTTAATTATTATTATTACTTCTTTTAAATATGATGGGATTTTCATGCCCAGCATTGCTCAGTACCTTCTATGACATGCATGACTCTACTCTGACAGATTTTATTCATTCCATAGTGAATTGTTTCCTTAGTTATCCGTAAAATGATTATGAATGTGATGATGTAACTGCTTCACGATAGCAAAATGCATATTACTTGATCTTTCTAGCTTACTTTTGCAAGATCAATGAAATAGTTCAATTTGATAGAATAGATTTGATGGTCCAAAGATTTGGGATAGGGGGGTTGGTTACAGTTTGAAACATTCCTTAGGTACTGCTGTTAACTGCAAGGAAATTTTGTATCCAACGGTCATCAAGAAATAATTTTCTTTTAGCAGAGACTAAATTCTAAAGAGGTTTATAAATGTCTCTTTTGCTCAATGTTGAAGACCATAATCATAATCATAATTATGTACAAATTAAGCCTTCTTTATCTTGCTTTTTTTTTCTTATGTAGGAAGTTGTTATATTTTTTCCCTCAATTGTTAGTTTTGTAGCATCTACTTTGTCTAGAATGAGCGTATATTGTTTGGTCATTTTGAACTTTGTTTTTCTTAGATAATTACTAGATTCTGGATGTCTTTGTGTTCCAAAGCTGATTTTCTTATTCTTTTTTCTCCTTCTCTTGTTCCTGTTCTTTGCTGTTTTCTGCTTGTTTATATTAGGAAAATGTCAAGACAAAACATCCTCAGTTGCTATATGAGTCCAAGTTGTACAGAGTTCTCCAGGGAGGAAGTAATGCCTCTTCTCATATTAATTTTTTTTGTCTTTCTTTTATTTGCACTTTTTGCAACAGGCCCTGCTTTTAGTAATTGATATTATTTATAATTTATAAATGATTCTAACACAAATCTGGTATTGGCAGCTGGAATTCCAGATGTTAGATGGTTTGGAGTGGAGGGGGATTACAATGTTCTAGTAATGGATCTACTTGGACCTAGTCTTGAAGATCTATTTAACTTCTGCAGTAGAAAGCTCTCACTAAAGACAGTTCTCATGCTTGCTGATCAAATGGTAGGTCTTCCTCATCTTTTGAGTGAAGGAGAGAAAATTCCTATGAACTATTTCATTCAAATGATACTATTAATTAATTACTCGTATAGGTCCTCTAGGTCTTGTTTATGCAACTGATTAGAAATAACTACTTGGCTAACTAATAAACTAATAGTAACTACTTGTATTTTGTTTTTTGGTCAGATCAACCGTGTTGAGTTTGTTCATTCTAAATCGTTTTTACATCGGGATATCAAACCAGATAATTTTCTCATGGGCTTGCGAAGGCGGGCAAACCAGGTGGCTGACCCTGTTTACTTGTAAGCCTTTGATGTATTGTATGTTAATGTATCATGTATTTATCCATTTGAATCTACATGTAGGTTTACTGTATTGATTTTGGTCTGGCGAAGAAATATAGAGATAGTTCAACCCATCAACACATTCCTTACAGGTACAATGATTCAGATACTAATCTAGGTTATCCCTTTTGTTGGACCTTGTTACCTAATTGAATTGATATGACTTTTGAAGTTGTAATTGTAACTTTTCATGTTTAGGGTGGTTGTTCTTGTTACTTCTCATGTTGTTACATGTTGTCAATGCTATATTACTGTTCATCGTCATCTTCATTAAGGGAGGGTGTTTTCATATGATTTCGTCAGAGCATAATTATATGTATGCGCTAGCAAATTGTGTTATCCATTAATTTAAGGGATCTTAATCAATTTAAAATATTAAGTTATCTACGTGTCACATGATTATTGGTCGGGACCATGGATGGCGTGGTGGTCTTGGACCACCTAATAATTTCTCAATTAAAGGGAAAACTGGAGTGGCATTTACTGAAAAAAAAATGGTAGAATTGCTGCCTAAGATGGTCTGGACATGTGATAAGAAGACCAATAAAATTAGAAGCCCTAATAAGTTGATCATTTGGAGGTTGGCCCAATAATAAGTGGTTGAGGTAGACCAAGAAAGACTTTTGGTGAAACTTCTATAAAAGATCTAGAATCAAATGTTCTCTATGAATTTTGAAGAATTGGTTGTGGATAAAACACAACATCATTTGATCCATATAGCGCACCTCACTTAGTAGGAAGATGCTTTGATTATTGTAACAAGACATCCTAAAATCAGCTATGTTGTGCTAGGTTATCCACTATGCCTATAAATTTATCCTTCTTCCTTTTGATGCAGAATCTGTCAAGTTCCAAAGCTTGGTTTATATATATATGATATGCCCTTCTTCCTGCATTATTTATAATTTGCAGACAAGTTTTAATTTTGCACCGATGCCATTGTTTAGTTTTCTATTCAGAAGAAATGTATTCACCTGATTAGTAGGTGGTGAGATATTAAATTTGATTATGTGTAGAATGCTTTTTTGCATTGCCATATCATCCTAGTTTTGTGATTTATAGGATAAGGTTATTATTCTTGTTCGTGATGTCGCATTCATATGTCTGCCTCATTTTATGGTCTATGTAGCCTGCCCCAGACTTGGCTAGTGCTGTTTTAATATTACTTTAATTTGTAAGTGTGACATATATTCTATTTGATCATTAAACTGCAGGGAAAATAAGAATTTAACTGGGACTGCTAGATATGCGAGTATGAATACCCACCTTGGCATTGGTATGTATGGCTGTATGATTCTTACCTGGCATTGATTAATGTGTGGCAAAAAGCAAAGTTATGTCATCTAACAGATACACATTGCTTGGTCCTTTTTATGATCAATGCACAGAGCAAAGTCGGAGAGATGATTTGGAGTCTCTTGGTTATGTCTTGATGTATTTCTTGAGAGGAAGGTGATTATTGCTGTCTACCTTGCATTGTTATCATCAAGTACCGTGCTGAGTGCCTTTGATCTGATATTCATTTTATACGTAGTCTCCCTTGGCAAGGACTTAAAGCAGGAACAAAGAAACAAAAGTATGAGAGAATTAGTGAAAAAAAGGTTTCTACCTCAATTGAGGTGGGTACTGTTATTATTGGCCTCCTTGAATCCATATTTTGCACTATTTCTTGAATTATACTGATAACTTGTTGATTATTCCAGGCCTTGTGTCGAGGTTATCCAACAGAATTTGCATCATACTTCCATTACTGCCGCTCATTAAGGTTTGATGATAGGCCAGATTATGCTTACCTCAAAAGAATATTTCGTGACCTGTTTATTCGTGAAGGTGTGAAACTAATCTCGCATAGAGTGCATCACTTTTGTCTCTGGCCTTGAGTTTATTGTGTATATACTCTTTTATGATTTGCTTTTCAATTTATGAAAGATCATGTGTATTTTATCAATAAATTGACATGTGGACAGGATTCCAGTTTGATTATGTGTTTGATTGGACAATCTTGAAGTATCAGCAATCACAGCTAGCTGCTCCTCCAGCACGTGCCATTGTAAGCAGTTTTCTTTACTCTTGATTACTTTTTCCTTTGGGATCTTTCACTTCAGCCATGGATAGAATTCTGAGATGGCAAGATGCTTGTATTTTAGGGTCCTAATGTTGGAACTAGTTCAGCATTGCCACCAGCTGTGACTAATGCTGATAGACAGACAGGTAATTTCTTTATTGTCTGTATATTTCTTCATGGCATTGAAATTTGGCAGTGTTATATTGAAGTTTTTGCTTTCTTTAGTATATTCAAGTCTAATCCATGCTGTCTAGCTTGCTGTTCTTGGTGTGATCTAACCTTTTCTATCATTTTTAAAATTTAAAATTTCAAATCTAATTTTATTTAATTCATTACAACAATAAAGCCTTGTCCCGCTAGGTGAGGCCTGCTACATGGATCACATGACGTCATTTGGCATAGTTAGAAACCAAAGTTTCAGAAATGTTATCAAGTTTGAGATCTCACTTGATGATTTCCTCCAACGTCCTTTTTGGTCTCCCTCTACAGAAACCAATTTTATTTAATTCTTTCTGTAAAAATAATTACTTTTTGCTGCCTCACATTGGTTGTTGTTGCTCTAATGTTGTCTTTATTTTTCAGCAACTTGTTAACATATCTTGAGCTTTCTGTCGCCAATTTTTTACCCCTTACAGGAGAGGAAGAAGGGCGACCTCCTGGTCTGGTTTCAGGGGATTCCACAAGGCGAAGAATGACAGGGCCCATCCCAAACTCTGTAAACATTTCAAAGCAGAAAAATCCAGTCACCACGGATGCTGCCCTTAATAAGGAAGCCATGGTAAGTTGTTTGGATTGCACGGTTTCTTTGGGGTTCTTTTTAAAAATCAGATCATTCTTAACTCCTCATTATGAGTCTAACGTGTGTCAAATCATGCAGTTATCGAGGCCCAATGTCTTGGGCCAGTCAAGTGGATCAAGACGAGCTGCTGTTTCTAGTAGTCGTGATGCATTTGTTGGTTCTGATTTGGATCTTCGTACTCGTACTACTGAAACTAACCCTGGAACAGCGCCCAAAACATCATCTGTAAGAAATGCTTCTCATGTCAAGAGCTATGAAACTGCAGTCAAGGGCATTGAGGGTTTGCAATTAGAAAATGATGAGAAGGCACATTATTAATTCCTCACCTTTTCATGTTGTAAATACAAATTTTAGATGCCGGACACTACAATAGTTGCATGTGTTACTAAGGTGAGTTGTGAAGGGATGTTGATATGAACTCAGAAATCTGGGCTTGTGTTGTTTAACCCTCGTGTTCATACTGATCAAGCGGGTAAGCTGAAAGAACCTGAGCTAAATCAGGGTTTGTTGATTTGTTCTTGCTTTATAGCTCAGGTTTACACTGGCTCTTGTCTTCTGGCGGGAACCCTAAATTTTGTAACCTTTTCCTGTGAGTTATTATTGATTTTCCAGATGTTTAAAGTGTCATGTCGACCACATTGTTCAAAACTATCAAACACCAGCAAAAATCTATAAAAATTTGGATAAGACTAAAGTTTCCAAGATGTGAACCGGAGATTACTGCGGTATTTAGGAATATTCAAGGTTCTTGAAATGTTTCTACCCTGTGAAATTCTTGAGCGTGCTATCTATTTTGCCCACCCCTAGTTAAGACCATGGTATTTGCTCTTAAATCCTAATAGATCTTGTGAATGAAATTAGCTTCTCTCATGTCTTGCTAGACTTCATTTGTTGATTATTACCTCGGATGAAAACGGTAGGAAACACGCGGTTTTTTCTTTTTACTTCCCAAAATGTTAAGTGGGAAGTTACTTTTATCCTTAGCGTGCTATGTTTGTAAAACTGTGGATGAATCGCATTGGAATGATAGGAATTCAAAGATTGTGTAGATATGAAAAAATATAATTGAGAATGACTTAAAAAAATTAATATATATTACTTATATCAATAAGATGTATTTATTTTTTTTGGTAATTTATTACTTAAGAACTCTATAGTTAAACGTGCTTGACTTGAAGTAGTTATGTGATGAGTGATCTTCTGACTAATTTTTTGGAAAGCATGCAAGTATAAAGTACACCGAAAAATATCATGTTAATTTGTAGGGACAATCATTGATCCTGAGATCAGTCGAGCGGTGTCAAAATTGGTTGTTGATGTTTCAAAAAATGTTACCTACGAAAGATTTTGATCACCGGAGAGTTTTGACCCACAAGGAATTAAGTAAAGTATTACCGTAGGAAGTATCGTAGTGTGTAAGCCGTCGAGAAGTCGACAATCAACAATGTTACAATGTGCTTGAGTTTGGATAAGACATTATATTACTAGACTTTATTATGTTATACAAAAATTTCCCTCTCCAAATTAATCCAAATTGTTGATAATTTTACTGTCCATTTATATATTTTATGAGATATTCATATTTGAAATTGTCATATATGTTTTTTTTTAGAGAATTTAAGTATTATTCGGTAGAAAGTCAGAAATTAATTTCTTGAGATACTGAGAATTATTTAAGAGGTTGACCTCTTCTAATAAAGTTTTTTCATATGCACGAAACGTGTCCATTAACCATATGCTTAACAGAGAAGATTATCTACCAATTATGTCACATCCTATTTGTTGTTATATGTGTTTTAGTTAAATCAACATTATTAGCAAATTTTCACATGTTGGTTTGTCTGAAACATGAGCTCGTAGATGGTTCTGTTTTACAATTGGATTGGATGTGCAAATGATTTAATTTTGACATCATCAAATCGACTTGAAATGGGTGAAATCATTCTAAGAATGATGCACTCAATTTAGGCTTGTTGCAAAGCAATCACTAGGTCACACATCTTTAATTATTTATGTAATTATACTTTATATTACTTTAATTAACGACTTATTGGTTCTACTAGAGATTAGTTAACTAAACATCTTTGCCTTGTTAATTACTAATATGAATTTTATAGCATTGAGCATAAGTACTATTTTATAACTTTATGGTAAAACACAACATAAAATATTTACCTAAATTCAAATATAATATAATAAAGTAGTTAATTACAAAACATTATATGCATTAATATTCATAACAAATAAAATAATTTAATTCATTTTACATAATAAACTAATGAAATAACTAATTCATAAACTTAGTAGTATAAATTATGAAGACTATAAGTTTAACTCTATTTTATTTTAAATTTAATATATTTAAAAATATTTAAACTAATTTAATATGTCAAAAGTATCCACACTCATCCCTATTAGTTTATGCAAGTAAAATACCTATGTCTAGACCTAGACTCATAATATGAGTACTTTTAGGGATACTCATTGAAGTTCAATTGCTATCCTTGTTTATTGTTGATTGTTTTAAGACATTAGTGTATGACATTAAAAAACATCAACCATTTTCATTCGTGACTTTTAGTTTATATAAAAAAACTAATAATGAAATTATGACATGATACATTAAGTGATGCGATAGAACCTACGCTTCATGTCAAAAGACAAAAGGATAACATTTTAAAGTGGGATGATTTTTTATTGGATTTTTCTCCCAACGAGAAACCTAAATTCAATCATCTTTGTCCGTCTTCCTTCATCTCTATTTTTTCCTCTGTACATCTTGTTATTCTTCTAGCCTCATCTTTCCTGCCTCCGTATTGATGTAGATGTCGAGTCTTAAGCTACTCATTTGCATTGAGTCATTAACCCACAATAACGAATGAAGTTGTTTCACGAGTTTAGTTTCTAGAAGTGATATGAAGAAGATTTGCCATTGTGGTAAATATTGTTGAGGAAACAAATCTTGGAAGACTCGTTTACGGATGCTCTAAGTAAAAGGTATGCCATTTGATGTTAATATTTCTTTTGCAGTCTAACTTTCATTCTTTGTCAAAAATACCAATTAGGGTTTCTTTTACAAATTATTTACTTAAATGGGTTTGTTATGAAATTATTTACTTTGTGGGTCTATTTTTTTAATACAATGTGCTTCTTCGTTGGGCGCGATCCCCGAAATGGCGACACATGGCATGACGTGACTAGGTGGCAGGGGAGGTGGGACAGAGTTAGGAAGTGCTGGCCTGTCAGGCGCAACCAGACGTGCTGGTCTGCTAGGCGCGACTAGACGTGTTGGCCTGCCAGGCACGACCAGCCATGCTGGTCTGCCAGACACTTCCTTCCACGCTTCCCTATAAAACCCCTCCTCCTCCTTCGTTCCATTTGCACTACGAAATCGTTGAAGTGGTTTACGTTCAGCTGAGTCTCACTCCTTGTTGTTGTATGTATCATTGTTGAAGTGCTTTATACCGGTTAGAAATTTTGCTCAAAACTAGTAAATGTTTTTATCTTCGATATATTATAGCATTATTTAATATTTATTCTGTTGATGATGATAATGATTATATTTTGTAGGTGCATAAACAAATTGACACGGGTGATAAAATGAAATAGTAATTTTGTTTATATTTTTTGTGTGATAAATAGTAATTTTTTGTAACTTAATAATTTAATATTTGGTTATAATTATGTTGTGTTTATATATGTTATATTTGTTTGTTGATGACAATAATTATTTATTGTAGTAATTTTTATGTCCACCACATTATTATTATTATTATTAGTTAAGCTCATAATTATTGATGTTGTTGGTATATTTTTTTAATAGCCAAAATTTACATAGACGTTAAAAATAAATGCCGATTGTTTTGCATCATGAGTGTGCGAAGTAGTAATTTGTTTTCACATTAATTTAATTTATTTTGAGTAATTTGTTGATGTTAATTTATTTTAGGTTAATAATTTATGTTATGTTAATATATTTTTTATATTATTGTTTGTTGACGACATTAATTATTTATTGTTGGTATATTTTTGAAAAATGAGTTCAATTATTACACTCGTCTATTTAAATGGTAAGATCTACGAAACTGATGATGGTATCACATTTGAAGGTCCTAAAAAAGCTATTCAAATAAAGCGTGGTATTAGTTTTGAGAGTTTTAAAAAAAGGATACACGACAAGGTAAAATTACAAAAACATGAAAGTATATCTACTATCACTTGTAGATTTAGTTGCAGGTAAATATATTGCGCTGCAAATTTGTGACGATGAAGATGTTGAAACAATGACTGAAAGTTTTGAACAACAACAAGAAATGTTTGTCATAGAATTATGTGTTGAAGTTGATGTTGCGGGTGCTTCTGCAATTAATTTCACAAATTCATTGTTATCATGCAGAAATAATATGTCTCACAATGAATCAGGTAGTTCAAGAGTTGGAACAAATTCAGAAGAAGATTTTGATGATGATGATTATTTAATATCTAATTCATACGTTGAGGACTCATAGATGAGGATGAGGATATTGATGAAATATCTGACACAGATGATGAAGCTGCCCGTTTGATCGAACCACTTACAGTTGTGCAATCGGGAGAAGGTATATTTATTGTTATATATAAATAAATATTATAATATTTAAATAATTCGCTACCCTTGAATTTTAAATTTTTGTTATATTATTTTTGTAGGTAGAAGTCAGACTCCATTTTGGGATTCTGCTTCTCACTATAGTAATATTAATTGGAGTCATCCTGACCAAGAAGATATTTGCGGTTTAGATATGGGATCAAATTTAATATGGGTCAAGAATTATATGTTGGTATGAAATTTGATACCAAAAGCGCAGTAAAAAATGCATTACAACAATATGTAATGAAAGTGCATCAAAGTTTCAAAGTTGTTGAATCTAAATCGTAGAAATATGTCGTCTGTTGTGGAAATAGAAGTGTTGACATCCAATGCCCTTTTTATATAAGGGCAATTTTATCTAAAAAAACTTATACATGGAAAGTTATGCAATGGGGAGGACCACACAATTGCTTGAATATGAGTATAACTCAAGACCATGATAAATTGGATTCTGATTTGATTGTCACTTGTGTACTAGGTATGATTATAAATTTTCATTCTTATTTATCCTTTTTTTTGTGTTTGTTGGTGTACAATAATTTTTCGTACTTATTATTATAGGGATGATCAAAGAAGATCTGTCGCTCAAGATTTCTTTGATTCAAGAGAAGATCAATGGAATGTTTAATTATAACATTTCTTACAAGAAAGCGTGGAAGGCGAAGCAAAAGACAATAACAATTGAATATGGCGACTGGGATGAGTCTTATGTCGCTCTTCCGTCATGGCTGAAACACATGCAAAATCATTCGCCAAGATCGTATTATCAAATTGTGATGATGATTTTATTATTGGGAATACTGTCAGTCGTGAACACCGGCAGTTCCATCGAGTCTTTTGGACCTTTGGTCAATGCAAAGAGGCTTTTAAATATTGCAAACCAATCATACAAGTTGATCGTACATTCTTGTATGGGAAGTATCGCAGGATGCTGTTAATTGCAACAACACAAGATGGAAATAGTCATGTTCTTCCGCTTGCATTCGCTGTGGTTGAGGGAGAAACATTAACAGCGTGGTCATGGTTTTTGGCACACTTGGGTCATGCAAGTATAAAGTCAACTGTTGCGAATGAAGCACTTGGGTGGCAACCTCCTCATGTGTATCATGTGTATTGCGTGCGCCACATTGTAAGCAATTTTAATCACAAGTTTAAGAATGGGAAACAAAAAGAAATGTTAAAAAAATTAGGTAACATTTCTTATCTAACATATATTATTTCATATATAACATATGTTATTTTTTATGCAAATTTTACTGATGCGGATAATTAATTATGTGCAGGATACACCCCGTTTGGTAACATATGTTTTAATATAACAAAAACGATATCCATAAATACTCAAATAATTAAAAACATTAACACCATTAAATTTATATAAAAAAACACATAAATTTAAGTCATTCATATAAATAAATATTAACAATAATAATTTCATTAAATGCGACAATAAAAATATATCCAATATATTTTTAAAAATACTAATATAATGAAACAAAAACTATAAAAATCACAAATAAAAAATAATATTATCATACTGCAGTAGGTAGTCTATTAATGAGATATACTGCAGTAGTGAAAGCAAAGTCCCAAAAGGTAAGAGACAGGGAAGCATGATGAAGGAGTGTAAGACCAAGTTCAACAATGTGTCTATGCTTTCTTTCAACCACACCATTTTGATGGTGTGTGTGGGGGCAAATCAACCTATGAGTGATGCCATGATTAGACAAAAATGTAGTGAAAGGCCTGTTTTCTCCCCCCAGTCAGATTGGACATTTTTTATTTTGTGGTTTAGTTGAAGTTCCACCTATAGTCTTGAATTGTTGAAAAACAAAAAGTGTCTCAGATTTTGATTTCAAAGGATATATCCATGTAAATTTAGAATAAGCATCAATAAAGGAAACATAGTAAGCATAACCAGAGTTGGAGGTAATATGAGAGGGTCCCCACAAATCAGTAAAAATTAATTCCAATGGAGTAGAGTATATAGTTTGAGAACTAGATGAAGGGAGTTGGTGTGACTTTCCTACACAACAAGAAGAACAAAACTCAGAGACATTTTTATTGGATGGAGCAATATTACAATGATTAAGAGAAAGTTTAAGAACATGAGCATTAGGATGACCCAGCCTAGTATGCCACAGAGTGTGAGAACTAGGGGTCAAAGAAACCTTTGAAAATTTATTTACATCACCAGAATTAAAAACAACCCTAGAGCTAGACGACAAAGCTACAGAATTTGAAGATGGTGTGGCTGCAGAGGACAGCAACATAGATGACTCTTGAAGCTTTAGGTTGGGAAAGGAATATAGACCATCAACACCAACAACACCTTGAAGCAAAGTTTCATGAGTCTCCTGAGATTTGACAAGACAATGATGTGGGTGAAACTCAAAGAAAATAGAATTGTCCTTAGCAAATTTACTCTCACTTAACAAATTTTTTGTAATAGATGGAACATGAAGTAAGTCATTTAGCCTAAAACAAACATGTGAGTTAATGGGAGACAAAAAGGAAGAAGAACCAGAACCATTAATATGCAAACCTTGACTGTTTCCAATGAAAATTTGGTCTGGACCCTCAAAGTGACCTAGCTGATGGATGTTCTGTGGCTCACCGGTGACGTGAAGTGATGCACCTGAGTCAGGGATCCATGCAAAATGGGCAGCACCTGTAGAAGAGACATTTGCAAGCATGGCACTGGGAGTAGCTGAAGTGACATTGATATCCTGTCGGGAGTTTGGCAAATTGGGATTCACCCAAGTGTTGGAAGTTCTGTTGGTGGGTTGCGAAGGATTAATTTGCACAGATTGTAGAGTATGGGGATCATAGAGCACAAGCGACTCATGAGGGTGATAATTTGAATCAGCCCTGTAAAAACAAATGTTAGCAGTGTGACCATATTTCAAGCAAATTTGGCATTGGAAGTTCGCAAAGCATCCTCCACGGCCCCTTCCATGACCGCCGCCACGACGACCACTGTTGTTGCCACGGCCTCCACCATCGTGGCCATATACACCACTAGAGTTATTGCGAGTACTAGAATCATTTGAGTTAGAAAACACATACCCTTGAGAGTAATTGACAGAGGGGGCAAATGAGTGTTTACGAAATCAGTTGGCTCGAGTTCATGTGCAAAAAGGAGAGCCTCAACTTCAGAGACCGGAGGAGTCTCAAACTTGCTTTCAATAACAGAGATCACTGGGGCATAATCCTGTGGTAGGCCTTCAAGAATGGCATCGACGTGTTCGTCATGAGGTACCGGATTGCCGACACTTGCAAGTTCATGAACAATATTTTTGATTTGGGATAAGAACTCACGCATTGTCTTGCCGTCAAGGGTGGTGGAGCGAAGGTCAGTGTGAAGTTGATGGGCACGTGCCTTCGTCTGCATATGAAAGTACTCATGAATTTTATCCCAGACTTGATACGAGTGAAGCGAGCCAATGACTCGAGAGAGAACGGACTTCGACAATGTTGATTGAAGCCATGTGAGGAGCGTTTGGTCTTGGACTTCCCAAGCCTCATATGCGAGATTCACTTTGTTCGCAACACGATCTTCATCAGTGAGATAACGCTGACGAATTGAAGGATTAACGACAAATCGTTGAAGCTTGTGGGATTTGATGACATGTTCAATTTGCTATTTCCAGTGTAGATAATTAGAGTCATCAAGTTTCTCAGCAATTAAGTTAGGAAAAGATTGAGGCACAGAAGATGAAGGATTTGAGGTAGCCATAGATGAAAAGAAGAGATGGGCTTAAAAACAAAATTAGGGTTTATCGCTGGACCAAATGGCTCTGGATACCATCTTAAAGAGAAAGCTGAATACAAAAGTTAAAACATAATGGTGTATTTCATATTTCCACCGCTTAATCAAAGCTGAGTACAAAAGGGAGCATTTATAGTAGCTGCCTTGCCCTTATCAATACAGTTGGCAAAGGATGAAATACAGAATAACAAAAAAAAATATTCTGCTGTTGTAACAGAATGAAAAGATAAAAACAAATATAAAAAACAAATATATCCTAATATAAAACATACCCATTTAGGTAAATAATTTGTAAAAGGAATCCCATTTGGTATTTTTGCCTTCATTCTCTCCCCCTCTCGAGTGTTTTTCCATAATGTCGCATAAGGCAAGGTGGCTTTTTCTTTATATAGAAAATGAAGATATGTAAATGTAATTTGAATTCTTCGCATTTAATATTTTTATCCTTATTTTATGATTATTATTATAATACAAGTATAATATGTAAAAAAATCATGACTTTAAGATTAGACTTTTAATTTTATTCTTTAATAAATATTCACTTGACATTAATCTTACTCATCTTTTAATTTTCATGATACCGATTTGAGATAGGAAAAAATGCAAAAATATTTTTCTTTAATCTCAAAAATTGACTTAATATAGTGGAATTTTAAAAGTTAAAATTGATATCACAACAGAAAAATACTTACAGGTGCACAGTTGCAAAATCTAGTTTCTATTAAATGCCAGCCGCAAAGCCATCAATAAAGCAATGAATCCCAAACCTTGTTTGCCAAGAGGGAATGAGAGATCTCACGGAACCGCCTTTAATGATTCAAGAATCAGGTAAAACAAATGTAGCTCGGCAGTTCGCAACGATTTTACCACAACTATTACGCAACAATTCCTCATTTTATGAAATTAACATGCTATTAGTGCAATAACATGTTTCATATTGAATGATAACCATCACCATTCATGGCAGATTGACACTTATTTTAGGGGGTACACATGCATTCCCTCACTTTTAAAAAGTTACATAAAAATATCTTAAATACCTGTATTTTGTCCCTCCTAATTTTGTATATTTGAACCCTCTACACCTAATTTTTTCCTCCTTTCATGATAAAAATTATTAAATTTTATTTTTTAAATAAATTATCCCTCCTAACTTAGAATCCTAGATCCCCAACTGATTCATAGGTTGAACTTCCAGAAACCAGATACAGTTAAACCAACTTTGGCATTTACAGCTATATATCACTCAACTTAGTAGTTAGTGTTACCTTAGCAGTTAGTGTTTGACATTTCGTTAGTTTGCTTCCAAAATTGCTTTCATGATAAAAGCGCCAAAGCAACTAAGTCAAAGAAATACATCAAGATGAATTAAGCTCGAAAGACTAGGCAATTAACATGGAAATGCAACCCAGAGGACTCACTATCAAAACAGGTGGTGATCCCCATACAAAACAAAGAAGCCAACATATCAACATCGATTTTACTCAGAAAACGCAAAAGCTCATCCACATGAACAGTGTAATGCTACCTTAGTCAACTTCTCCTTTTCTATTCATCAAGTCATGGTAGTACAATAGTACGCTCATTGGTTGACCAAGAATACAAAATATGAACCAAAAAATCATATTTCCAACCTGGCATGCATAAAATAACAATTAAAAACGAATAAATCAACTTGAAGGTTTATAAGATACCTCATTAATAGACCAAAGTTCTTAAATATGACACTTTAGAGGCATACCATTGAGTTTCTGTATTTATTTTGGAGGTAATTAGTGATCAAGACCAAAGGAACCTAGATGGAGGAGGGAAAAGACATTTGTCATTATCATGTCAAGTGAACTAAAAATACAGATATCATAATTAAGTTATCAACTGTGCTTAAGATAACACAAATTTGTCTAGAGAACAACATCTTTCACTTGGCCATATAACATGAATTAAACTCTCACTCCAGCTTTTCGTTTCTTATATAAAGTGATGTTTATTGTTCTACGAAAATTTGTGCAAATTTTATACTTGAATGATAAATTGATAATTGAAGCTTAAAAATAGATAATTTCAATGGACAAAAAGAGAATATAGCAATAAGCCTTTACCTGAAACATAATTCCTATAAAAGCCCACAACTTGAACATGTGGCAAGGAACGGCAATGCATAACTGCAGTTAAATGAGAAATTATGAGCAAAATTGCTAAATGAAGAAAAAATGAAAAGCTGTACAACAAATGACTCAACTCAACTAAAAAAACAATGGCAATAATAAGTATGAATACACTGGTAGAAACTAGAAACATAATAGTCTGCCGAGTATCTGAACACCATATAAGGGCATCTCTATTTAAGCACTTTACAGGGGTTGCTCCACTATATATTTTACTCCCTCTAGTCCAAATTAATTGATGTTTAAGTTTTTTCCACAGAGATTTAAAAAATCAATTATTCCAACATGATAGTATTTATTTAGATATATTTAACTATGGTAATTAGGCAATTGTTGGCTATAATTAGATATCTTTATCAACAAGTTGTTGGTATGAATGGAAAAAACATAATTGAGAGAGAAAATTCTATTAAAGATGACCAGTTTTCGAGATTAATCATAAGCAAATCTAATGGAAACTCCACAAAAATGTTATGGGTACCAAATAAAAAAAGCTAGATATCTTTAATTATATTCATTAGGAAATCCTAGGATTCACATAATTATGGTAATTAGCAATCGTTTTCTCTGTAATTATTATTATCCAAACTAATACACTCAGCTGTGTACATTGACATGGATTCAGTCATGTCTCCTGCTTTCTCTCTAGAGCCTAACGAGACCTTATTTCGTGCCTTCCTGGGGGAGTCACTGTTCATTGGTGCCTATTTTCTTTTCCAGAAACCATGTCTATCTGGTGTCCGGGTAGTGTTGCTGCCTTCTGTGCCTTTTCCTGTTGCCGTAAACGCAATCATGCTCGCGCTGTGCTCTACCCCAACTTGTGGTTTTTTATTTTCCTTTTTTTCTTGCTGTTACAGGCTGTACATCTCTCTTCTGGAGTCTGGATTAACCCATGGCATCTTCTGCCCCTCTCAAGGTTGAGCCTCCTATTTTCACCATGTCTCTGTTCCACTCTCTATTGACAAGTTGGATGGGATCAAGGTTTGGCATAAGGGTCAAGACTATGTTGATCACCTCGCCACGAAGGTTGATTCTATCCCATGTGTTGACCGTTCTTTCTGGAACAAGATTGATGCCCAGCTGTGTGGTGTCCTGAAAACCACCGTTCAACCCCACTCTGAAGCATATATTTTGTGCTCAAGAGACTTGTCAAGAAGTTTGGGAACAGACCACAGGTTCTTTACACCAATGATACTCAACGCCTTAATGGGGTTCGTCAATTCCTCATGAATATCATTGCCCCTCACCACCTTGATGGTCCTATGACTGAATATTTAGGCAAAGTTCACAGTCTTATTCATATGACTTCAAAGAGCATTTGTCCCCTACAGCCACCCTAGCCTAGGAGCATGAACACCAGAAGACCATTTTCATGCCCTTGACCTTATATGGGTTACTTGCGGAGTATTCTTCTAACCAAATTTTGGGTCCTCCTATCGTTCCTTCTTTGAATTCTATGTGGTCTACTTTATTGTGTGTGCCACCCGAATGGCCGGACCCCCTTTGTTGTGGATGTTCTATCTAGACCTATTGATTCTTCTGCCTTAGTGTCTCAAAGTGGTTCTTTAGTTATGGCAATTAAGCAGTTGTTGGATATTGTTAGATAACTTAAATTATGGTAATTAGACAATTTTAGAATTTACGTAATTGTGATAATTAGGCAATTATTTTCCATGAAATTTACATAATTAGTTCAAATGGAAGTTTGAGTAGAAGTAAAACATTGATGCTTATGTGGTGAACAGAGTTAATTACCCTTTTTTAGTATGCCATTACTTTTCAACAGAGATATGAGATATCTAGCCATAAATTATTTTGCTTCAAACCAATTTTTTATTAAAACTAGTTTTTCAAAATTAAGATAATCTAAATTCAATTTTATTGTTTACTCAATCACATTATAGCAAACTACCAAAAAGGAGAGGACAATTCGGGAAGGATAAGGATAAATAGAAACCCATGTGCTATTTGATACCTCAAGAGAGAAGATAGAAAAGTATAAGTATGATAGATGATATGAAGAAAGAGATTGAGAGAAAACAAAGGTGTCAAATAGGTGTTTGCAATATGTGAGTGTCTAAATATCATTACTCGTTGGGGAAGTAGAAAGAGAGATGAACGACACACCTCATGAAACACAGCAGAAACCAGGAATGCAATTAATGAAGCAGCACCCTGTATACAATGAAAATCACAATCACAAATACAAAAGGAACTAAGAAAAGCAAGCTGAAAGCAAAGACCCAAAATAACAAAGAACAAGATTATAGAACATGAGAAAAATAAAGTGAGCTCCTCTACTATTCTTGTTTAATCTTGTCAACCCACATGCAAATTCATCATTCATGTAACTAGGTATGCCAAATTCAATATCTGAAGTGACAAAACAAAAAATGCTGAGTTTGAATATAGTATATCAGTTGAAAATGTTTCACAAACAACTAAGTGTGTGTTTGGATTGCCGTTTCACAGGTTCTTAACATCCATTCATGCTTTCCAAAGCACAAAACTGAGAAGCTACAATACTGATGGATTGAGAAAAACAACAGTTACAATTCAACATAAGACATACTCTTCATTTGCACCTAATTTCTGTTTTCACATTAATTAAATAGCATATTTATAAATTGTTTTTTACACATACTTATTTATCATGATAGACTAACTATATTCTAAAAACAGAAAGTTTTGAAGACATGCTCTTCATTTGCGCCTAAATTTTGCCTAAAAATTACATTTTAGGGTCCACTTGCAATATGGTAGGATGCTTCTTTTTACCTTGGGTATACCACGCCTTAAGCATGGAAAATATATGTGGCGAACCATCCATTTGTGCACAGGCTGCATTATAAAAAAATCCTTTCAGTTGAATATTAATGGTTTAGAACTACAAATGAAAGTTATAAACAATTGCTGATATGTTCTGGCATATGGTTTCAGAACCATATATGAAGTAAATGGCGGAATATTTAAGACAGAATACTTGGAAAATACTGAAAGTTATCTTTCTTCCTAATTTCTTTTTTTTTTGTTAAAATAGCCTTACAATACCATGGCTATACCTAATGGGCATATTTATATCAAAATCTCACACATATATATATACTTTGACAAGAATTTCATCTGAAAACTGGGCAAGTATATCATTTCACACAGGCAAATCTGAAAAGGAAACATACCATATTCCACATCCTCCAATACTGATGGCAGCATCAGCAGCAGAAATACATTCAGCAAACACAAGTCATAAGTTCTCTTCAAGAAAGTGCTTTTAAATAAACAATCCAAGAACATGCCAGGACAGAGCCTACCTCTTCAACAGTTTTGGCATTCCACCAATCTTTATAGAACTCACGATCACCAAATCGAACAAGCTCTGCAAGTATATTTAACCTACATTGCAACAGTGCCTCTAAGGATAAACCACTACAGATATTACTTTTTTTTTAATAAAAAAAGTCAATAAATGAATAATTTTTAAAATACTACTTTTAATAACTATAAATAAGACACATTGATCATAGCTTGAAAGGTTAGCACTTGAGCAAGAGAACACGGAATTTATACTATTTTCATAAAATAAGAATCTTAATGATTATTCGATAAACTGAGAAGAGAAATGAGAGAAAACTAGAGAAAAGTGTAACTGCTATTATTGTGATCTGAAAAGTTAGTTAGAGTTAGTTACAACAAAGGTATATATAGACCTCTTACCCTCTAAACTAACACTAACAGACTCAGACTCCCTAATCCTAGTGAGGTGCAGTTAGTCGAAGCTAACAGCTTACGAACATATAATCTGCTGTCTAACACTAGAGGGGTGCTGTTAGCAAAAGCTAACAGCCCTTACAATCATTTTACAAAATTGTTTTCACAGTTGTACAACTACTCTAATACCCCCCCCCCCCCTCTCAAACTCAAGTTTTCAGAAGAAACACTCTTCACATTGAGTTTGTCTCTGAGAACTTCAAATCTTGATGCAGAAAGAGGCTTGGTCAATACATCAGCCCATTGATCCAAAGCTGGAATATGGACAATAGAGAGCTGCTTGGCCTGAATCTTTCCTCTTATGAAGAAGACATCAATTTCCATGTGCGTTGTACGACTGTGAAATGCAGGATTGTGAGCAATAGAGACAACACTCTGATTATCACAAAAGATCACAGGAGTAGAGAATGGAGCTTTTAATTCTGTTAGTAGAGCATGAATCCAAGTTAACTCAGAGGAAGTTTGAGCTATGCTGCGATATTCAGTTTCAGTACTGGACCTAGCAGTAACTTTTTGTTTGTGAGACCACCAAGATATTAAGTTTGGACCAAGAAATTTAGCAGCCCCTGAGTTGGAGCGCCTATCATCCACATCTGATGCCCAGTCAGTATCACAGAATGCATGAATAACCAAGGGCTTTGTAATAGAAGTAGGCCATGAAACAAAGTGCCCTTGAGATATCTTAAGATTCTTTTCACCACTGCCCAATGAGAGTCTAGAGGGGCAGCCATAAATTGACAAACTTTATTGACAGCAAAGCTGATTTTGGGTCTAGTAAGGGTAGCATATTGTAATGCACCAATCACAGATCTGTATAGAGTTGGATCATGAAAAACATCAGCACCATGTCAAGATAACTTGCAGTTGGAGACCATGGGAGAAGAAATAGAATGAGCCTCAGCCATGTGAGTTTTGTGAAGTCACGAATGTATTTGCTTTGAGTCATCAGGATAGAATTATTGGATAGGTACTTGATCTCTAGATCCATGAAATAATCCAAATGACCAAGTTGCTTGAGAGAGAATGCAGTGTGTAGTTTGTTTGTGAGCTGCTGAATTAGAGAGGCTAAGCTACTTGTGAGGATTATATCATCCACATAGACTAGAAGGAAAACTATATGCATTTGTTGCCGATAGATAAATAGGAATGAATTACTCTTGCTCCCAACAAAACCAAACTGCAACAGTGTAGATTTCAGCCTGTCAAATCATTGCCTTGGGGCCTGTTTCAAGCCATAGAGAGCTTTGTTGAGCTTGCAGACTAAAGACCTATCTGCAACTTCAAAACCAAGAGGTTGTATCATAAAAACAGACTCTTCAAGAGACCCATTTAGGAAAGCATTATTCACATCAAGCTGAAACAATTGCCACCCACGGGACAGAGCAAGAGTGAGAACAATTCGAATAGTGATTGGCTTGATCACAAGAGAAAATGTCTCATGAAAATCAAAACCATGAATTTGATGAAATCCCTTGGCTACCAATCTTGCTTTGAACCTGCTAATGGAACCATCAGCATTTTCCTTTACCCTGAAAACCCATTTACAACCAATGGCCTGTCTATTAGGAGGTAAGGGAACTAAGTCCCAAGTTTTATTCTTCAACAAGGCATCATACTCTTGCTGCAAAGCCAATCTGTATTTTCTGGAGCTTGTTTCACAATTTTAGGTTCAAAATGGGTAAGAAATAAAGAAGGATGTAGTCTAGGATTGTGAATTCCAGATTTAGACCTTGTTTGCATAGGGTGTGTATTCACTGGGTATAGAACTAGGTGCTGAAACAGACTCTGAAGTGGATGCACAAGGGGTAGTAGACTCTGAAACTTAAGGCTGAATAGAGGTAGGTTCAGAGGAAGTGGATGGATGAGGCACAAACATAGAGGTGATGGGGGAATGAGCTGGTATAGGAGAAAAACTAGGGGGAACAAGAGGAATAGAGGCTGAATTAGAGGGTGACATTTGAGAGGATTGAGGGGTAGAAGTAGCAGAAGGTGGAGAAAGGTTGGGATTGAGACTAAAATAGGAATCAAGATTTTTAATGGGTTTAGAGGAAGAGGGAAACCTTAATTCATTAAACAAAACATCTTTGGAAATGTAAATTCTGCCAGATGAGGACAAACATTTGTAACCTTTGTGGGAAGAGGAATACCCCAAAAATAAGCATTCCTGAGATTGAAAATTCAGTTTGTGTGTATGGTATGATCTCAGTAAAGGAAAACAGACAAAGCCAAAGGTTTTAAGAAAATAATAATCAAGATCCTTATTAAACAAGGTAACAAAAGGGACAACAAAGTTGAGGGAAGCAGTGAGAAGCCTGTTAATCAAATTGACAGTTGTAGTAAAGGCATAATCCCAAAACTGCAAGGATAAAGAGGCATGATGCAACAATGTGAGGCCCGAGTCAACTATATGTCTGTGTTTTCTTTCAACCACACCATTTTGGTGATGAGTGTGAGGGAAGATTAGTCTATGAGAGAAACCATAGGAGACTAGAAGAGTAGAAAAAAGTCTGTATTCACCCCTCCCCCCAATCAGATTGAATGCTCTTGATTTTGTTATTAAGCTGCAGTTCAACCATAGACTTAAAAGCTTGAAAAATAGAAATACTTTCAGGCTTGGACTTTATAGGAAATATCCAGGTGTACCTAGAGAAGGCATCAATAAAGGAGACATGATATTTATAACCAGCATATGAAGTGACATGAAAAGGTCCCCACAAATCTGTGAAAATAACCTCTAAAGGGGAGTAAATAGAAACAGAATTGTGAGAACCAAGTAATCTGAGATTTGCCTATACAGCAGGAAGAATAGAAACCTGTGAAATTTTTAATCGATGGAGAAATGTTACAATGAGTGAAAACAATTTTCATTACATGACCCACAAATTTGTGAAAATAACCTCTAAAGGGGATTAAACAGAAACAAAATTGTGAGATGGTAATCTATAAGATTTGCCCATACAGCAGGAAGAACAGAAACCTGTGAAATTTTTATTTAATTGAGAAATGTTACAATGAGTGAAGACAATTTTCATTACATGACCATTAGGGTGGCCTAACCTAGCATGTCAGAGATTAGTAATACTAGAAGAAGAAACAACAGAATTGGAAACTACACTAGAATTATTATTAACAATAGCAGTTGAACTAGGGAAGCTAGTATTTGAAACAGAGGTTGAGGTAGACAACAGCAGACGAGATTTTGCTTGAAGCTTGAGATTATGAAAGGAGTAAAGTCCATTAGCACCAACAACTTCTTGAAGGAGGACCTTATTGGTCTCCTGAGATTTCACAAGACATAAGTGAGGATGAAATTCAAAGAAAACAGAGCTATCTTTGACAAATTGACTCACACTTGACAAATTTATCGAAATTGAAGGAACATGTAATAATTTGTGAAGTTTAAATGTTATGCCAGCATCATCAGGGGACACAAAGGATGAGGAACCAATATTAGAGATACTTAAACCTTCACCATTGCCTATGAAAATCTGATCGGGTCTATCAAAATGAGTGAATTGTTTAATGTTCTGTAAGTCACCAGTCACATGAAAACTGGCTCCAAAGTCTGGAATCCAAGTAGAGCCAGTAGGACCATTCCCATGAGAGGAGGAATTTGTGAGCATAGCACTGGGTTAGTTGGGGCCTGGAACAACAACTTTGGAATTGGGATTAACCCAGGTATTGGAGGCTCTGACTGAACTAGTGGAGTAAGGAATGGGTGGGAATGTGGTAGGATCAGAGAAGTGAGAGACTCATGGACTCATGGGGCTGAAAATTTATATCAGACTTAAAATGGCAAACATTGGTAGTGTGTCCATATTTAAGACAAATTTGACACTAGAAGTTAGCAAATCGACCACCACCACGACCATGTCTGGCACCACAGTCAGCGAAACCACCGCCACGGCCATATGAACTTCGAGAATCACCAGTTTTATACGAGTTTTGTTGCGAATAGCCTTGAGTGTAGTTCAAGGACGTAGAGCTTATCACCTGTGCATCTTTGTTGTAGAGCGTAAGACAAGTTTAATGACCAATAGAGTAAAGCTTCTATCTTTGCAATGGATGGAGTGCGCTTCTTACTCTCGATTACAGAGATTACTGGCACGTAATCTGACAGTAGTCCTTCGAGAAGCGCATCAACATACTCCTTGTGACGAACAGGAACTCCAACGCCAGCATGTTTATCAACATATCCTTTGATTTTGTGTTAGTACTCATCAATTGATTTGCAGTCAAGTGTAATTGTGCGCATTGCAGTGCGAAGCTGTCAAGCACGAGACTTCGTATGGAGGCTAAAGTACTCATGAAGTGTAGATTGAAACCAAACAAGGAGCGCTTGATCTTGAACCTCCCAAGCTTCATAATCAAGGTTCACGCGATCAGCAATTCGATCATCCTCTGTGAGATAGCGAGGTGGAGTGGCGGGATTGACAACGAAACACTGCAACTTGTGAGATTTGATAACTAGTTCTACATGTTGACGCCAGTGAAGATAGTTTGAGTCATCAAGTTTTTCGGCAATGGAGTTTGGGAACGACTGAGAAACGAGGTTCGAAGGAGTGGAAGCCATGAAAGCACTGATCTGGAACTTGCGAAGGGACGATGATTACAAAAAATTGACTCTAGATACCATATTTGATAAGCTGAGAAGAGAAATGAGAGAAAAGTGTAACTGCTATTATTGTGATCTGAAAAATTAGTTAGAATTAGTTACAGCAGAGGTATATATAGACCTCTTACCTCTTACCCTCTAAACTAACACTAATAGACTCTGACTCCCTAATCCTAGTGAGGTGCAGTTAGTCGAAGCTAACAGCCCTTACAAACATATAATCTATTGTTTAACACTAAAGGGGTGCTGTTAGCAAAAGCTAACAGCCCTTACAATCATTTTACAAAACTGTTTTCACAGTTGTACAAGTACATACTCTAATAATGATGAGAAGGAAAAGAAATTAAGAGCACACAGAATGAGAAGATATCTCACAGCAAAAGTATGCATACTATTTGATATAGTAAAGCCCTACAATTTCTTAATGTTCATAATAGAGTGAATAAGGTAAATAGTTAGTAAGTGAGTTATGCCAGCTGGATTCTATTAGTTTGCTATGCTGTTATGCAATAGTTTGTTGCTGCTCTATATAAGAGCATTGTATTCATTATTTCAGATAAGATCAATATATGAGAAATAGACTTTACTCTCTCTCATTCTCTTTTATGATATTCTATCATGGTATCTAGAGCTACTCTTTTTCCGATCCAGTGATCTTGATCTATGGCGTCTCCGTTTCGCAACGACGGCGCGTTTCCTTCTTCTCATGTCAAACTCTCACATCTTATCTCCATCAAGCTTGATGATAAAAATTTCAAGCAGTGGAAACAAAAAATTGACGGTGTTGTTCGTGGCCACAAGCTTCAACGCTTCGTCACGGTTCCGGTGATTCCTCATCGTTCCCCTTCTACTTCCGATCCTAATCTCAGTGAGGTGAACGATGCATATCTGGATTGGGAACAACAAGATGCTCTCATCTGTACGTGGCTTCTCTCCACGATCTCTGATTCGCTGCTCCCGAAGCTTGTTGACTGCACGCACGCGTGGCAGGTTTGGACTGAAGTGCATCGTTACTTCGCCACGCTCCTCACGACGAAAGCACGTCAGCTTCGCTCAGAATTGCGTCGTCTCTCCAAAGGTACTCTCACGATTGAGTCGTTCATGGAGCGTGTTCGCGAAATCAATGAATCCTTGATCTCAATTGGAGATCCCGTTCCTCTTCGTAACCTAATTGAGATCGTCCTTGATGCACTTCCCGAGAAATATGATCCTATCGTTGCTGCTGTCAATAGTAAGGAAGATCTTAGCTCTTTGGATGAACTTGAATCCTGTCTCCTTGCACACGAATCGAGATTGGAGAAGCATCGGAAAGCAATTCTCACAGAACCAGTGTCAGTCAATTTAACGCAGGCTCAGCCGTCTGATTCGTCTTCTCCGATGGAACTGTCGTCTCCTGCTACAGAGTTGTTTCCCACTGGCACTAGTCATGTTACTGCTCATGCTGAAAACAATAATTATAACTTCAGAGGCGGTCGTTCTGGCCGTGGAGGTGGCCGTTTTGGCCGTGGAGGTGGCCGTTTTGGTAAGTCTCAATGTCAGATTTGTCACAAAAGTGGTCATAACGCCTCTATCTGTTATTACAGGTATTCGCAATCCGCTTCTATACCGTTTTCACCTTAACGTGCTCCCTTCAATCCATTTCTGATGAATGCTCGACCGGTGTATGCACCTTCTTTTGGCTATGCTTCACCTAGACCAGCTGCACCCAGACCTTCTCCACCACAAGCGTTTATGGGCAGTTCTGATCCAACCTTCAGCAACCAATGGTGGTATCCAGATTCAGGTGCATCGCATCATGTTACACCTGATTCTTCTAATGTGTCTGATGCTCACTCTGTGACTGGTTCTGAGCAAGTGTTCATGGGGAATGGCCAAGGTTTGTCTATCAACTCTATAGGTTCCATGAATTTTACTTCCCCTAACTTTCCTCACAAACCACTCACTCTACACAGTTTACTCCTTGTACCTCACATCACCAAGAACCTCATTAGTGTTAGTAAATTTGCCTAAGACAATCAGGTTTTCTTTGAATTTCATCCTTCCTTTTGTCTTGTTAAATCTCAGGATTCTTCTGAGGTGCTTCTTCGTGGAGTTGTAGAAGCTGATGGTCTTTACAAGTTTCAGAGTCCCTCGTCTCAAGTGTCCAAGTTCAAGTCTCTCTCTAGCCTCAATTCTAGTGTAGCCTTAGGTTCAAACAATTGTAATCCTAGTACATCATGTAATACTTTACTTCATTCTAATGCTCAAAGTGATTGTATTACTGATTGTACTCCTTCTGTTTCAATGAATACAAGCAATGTTTCCTGTGTTAATTCACCTCTTGTTCATGCTACTACATTTAATAATTCTCAATCTCCACAACATTCTATTGTTCCTAATATTATACCTACCAGCAAATATGCTTTGTGGCATACAAGGTTAGGCCATCCTCATTACCAAGCTCTTGCAGAAGTGCTAAAAACTTGCAATATTCCTATACCCCCCAAGTCTCTAGCTGAATTTTGTACTGCCTGCTGTTTAGGCAAATCTCACAGACTGCCTACCTCTTTATCCACTATTGTGTATGCTCAACCTTTTGAGTTAGTAGTTTGTGACTTATGGGGACCAGCTCCTATCCAATCTTTAGGAGGTTATACCTACTTCTTGACTTGTATAGATGCCTGTTCCAGATTTGTTTGGGTCTTCCCTTTGAGACTTAAATCTGACACACTTACTCAATTTGTCCAATTCAAAACAATGGTTGAACTTCAATTCAACTGTAAAATTAAAGTTGTTCAAAGTGATGGAGGAGGTGAATTTAGGCCTTTCACCAGGTATCTCAATAACCTTGGCATTACTCATAGGTTTACATGTCCCCACACCCACCACCAAAATGGCATAGTTGAACGAAAGCATCGTCATATTGTTGAAACAGGCCTAGCTTTATTAGCTCACTCTAACTTACCTCTCAAAATGTGGGATCATGCTTTTGTCACAGCTGCTTACCTAATTAATAGGATGCCTAGTATGTCTCTTGCCAACCAGTCCCCTTATTTCAAGCTACTTCACAAAATACCTGACTATTCTCATCTTAGAGTCCTTGGTTGTGCTTGTTTTCCCTTCCTTCGTCCCTATAATGCTCATAAATTGGACTATAGATCCCAAGAGTGCATATTCCTTGGTTATTCTACCATTCATAAGGGTTATAAATGCCTTGCAGCTACTGGCCGTATTTACATCTCTAGGGATGTTCTTTTTAATGAAACCAGATTTCCCTACTCCATCTTATTCCCCTCTTCTTCTGCTACATCCACATCATCTCCTCATACTTCTTCTGCCTGGTCTATACCAGCAGTTCCTGTATCTGCTATTCCTCTTACAAGTCAGTTCTGTTCCTGCTACACCCATTACCTCTGTTTCTCTTAGCAGCCCTATGTCTGCTCCTATTAACACTGCCAATTCTCCTATTATAACACCTTCCAATGATGCTTCCCCTGCTTCTGAAAATTCTTCTTTACACTCTCCCATCACTCCCTCTTCTCTCACCCCTATCACATCTGATATTGCAGAGGCCAGCACCATTTCTCCATCCTCTATTCCAGCCACCAGTTCTCCTCTCAGCCCTGTACCAACCCCCCAACAACCCTCTATCCATCCTCATAACACTCATCCCATGCAAACTCGAGCCAAGAGTGGCATTACCAAGCCTAAAATTCATCCCACTCTTTTACTCACTCATATGGAACCTACTTCAGTTGGTCAGGCCTTGTCTTCTCCCCATTGGTTTCAGGCCATGAAAGATGAGTATCATGCATTGTTAAAGAATCAGACTTGGACCTTGGTGTCGCCATTTGTTTCTAGGAAGCCAATTGGCTGCAAGTGGGTTTTTAGGGTGAAGGAGAACCCCAATGGCTCCATTAACAAATATAAGGCCAGGCTGGTAGCTAAAGGCTTCCATCAGCAAGCTGGCACTGATTTTACAGAGACATTTTCTCCTGTGGTGAAGCCTGTTACTGTCAGAACTGTCCTTACTCTTGCTGTTACTCACAAGTGGCCTATACAGCAGATTGATGTGAACAATGCCTTCTTAAATGGCACCCTTGAGGAGGAAGTTTTTATGCTGCAGCCTCCTGGGTTTGAAGCTGCTGACAAGACACTTGTATGTAAGTTGAACAAAGCAATTTATGGACTAAAGCAGGCCCCTAGAGCCTGGTTTGATAAACTTAAAGGATCCCTTCTGCATCATGGTTTTCTTGCTAGCAAATGTGACCCTAGTCTATTTCTCCTTCACACTGCAAGCTTAACTATAATGGTGCTCGTATATGTTGATGATATCATCATAACTGGCAATTCTGCATCCTTTATTACTGCTTTAATCAAGAATCCGAATACTGATTTTTCCCTCAAACAGTTGGGTAAGTTGGATTATTTTCTTGGCATAGAGGTAACACACTTGCCTAATGGCTCCCTCCTTCTCTCTCAAGCCAAATATCTGACAGATTTACTTGCTAAAATTAACATGCTCAATGCTAATGGCATGCCTACTCCTATGGTGTCCACAAGCAAATTGTCTAAAATTGGTTCGCCGGCTGTTTCAGATCCCACTCAGTTCAGATCTGTTGTGGGGGCTCTTCAATATGCCACTCTCACCAGACCTGAAATCTCATTTTCTGTCAATAAGGTTTGCCAATTTTTATCTAATCCCTTGGAAGAGCATTGGAAGGCAGTTAAAAGGATATTGAGGTACCTTAGTGGCACTCTGCATCATGGCTTGCTAATTCAGCCTGCCTCACCTCACCAGCCTTTGTCTTTGCTTGGGTTCTGTGATGCTGACTGGGCATCAGACCCTGATGACAAAAGGTCCACCTCAGGAGCATGTGTGTTTCTTGGTCCAAACTTGATATCTTGGTGGTCTAAGAAACAACGGTTGGTTGCCAGGTCAAGTGCTGAGGCTGAGTACAGAAGTATGGCTCAACTTGCTGCAGAAATTCTATGGGTGCAGTCTCTCCTTCAAGAACTTAAATGCAGACTTCTCACTCCCACAATTCTCTGTGACAACCTCAGTACCGTTACCCTTGCTCATAACCCTGTGCTGCATAATAGGACCAAGCACATGGAATTGGATATATTCTTTGTGAGGGAAAAAGTGCTCTCCAAGAATCTCATTGTGAAGCATGTTCCAGCCCAAGATCAATGGGCAGACTTACTAACTAAGCCTCTCTCAGCAGTGAAATTTCTCCCTCTGCATGACAAACTGCGTGTGATCAACAAACTCAATCTGCTTGATGCACCCTCAGTTTCTAAGGGGGAATAATAGAGTGAATAGGGTAAATAGTTAGTAAGTGAGTTATGCCAGCTGGATTCTATTAGTTTGTTACGTTGTTATGCAATAGTTTGTTGCTACTCTATATAAGAGCATTGTATTCATTATTTCAGATAAGATCAATATATGAGAAATAGACTTTACTCTCTCTCTTTCTCTTTTATGATATTCTATCAGTTCAAATATGTACAAAATGTCTTCGAATATCTTTTGTGTATCTTAGAAGATTTCAGAATATCTTTTTATCTTTAGAGTATATTATGGAATCAATTAGTTACTTAATGCTTAATAGAGGAAACAATAGTAGACATTGTTTCCTAATTTTATTATGTTTCCTTATTTTTTACACCTTAATTTATCAGGGTTAGTAGTCGTATCACGTATGGTATTATCAGGCTTGGGCTTGTACTAGTAGTATTGCACTAGTATTTGACCTAATCATTTGTATAAAGAGAACCAATGGATTAGTATCCTGTAACACATCATTTTTACCACATCAATATAATCCAAATATATTTGAGTAAATACCCAATTTAGTCCTTGAATTTTTAAGGCACTGACACTTGGGTCCTTGAATTATGAAAAAATAAAATTTTGTCCCTCAATTTGAAAAAAGTGCGATAAATCCACCTTGCCGTCAAATCTTTGTTAAACGAAACGGCCAAGTCTACGTGGCATTGTTGGATGTATTTGACAATGAAAATTTTGTTGTGTGTGTTGCTGACTCGGATGGACTAAATTGCCATATGAAAATTTGAAGGACTAATTTGTCAGAAAATTTTGTTTCACTTTTTACAACTTGTATAATATTGAAAGGGGTCAACATTTGTTACCCATTCTCACCAATGCCCACCATGTGTGCCTTTTGGTGTTCCTGCCTTCTCTGAGTGAGTGAGAGACAAACCCTTTGACAATTGGATTCCTTATCATCAAGAACCATTTTCAGTGTCTCATTTTTATAAAAAAAAACTGACAAATCAGCCCCTGAATAATATTACTTAATGTCATTTAAATCCCTGAATTTAACAACTAAATGCCAAATTAGTCCACCATGAACAGATACACCCTGAATCTAGTATTACATTTTCATTTCAGTGGTTTCTAACAACCCAAATGCCACACCTAAACTAACCAAAGAGAAACCACCATAACACAAAACAAAAGGAAAAGGGAGTAACAAGGGCACTCATACTTAATCCCATAAGTCCCTTAACCGATTCGAGCCACTGGGAACTGCCATGCTCTTGCCCAATGCTGCTTCGACATGGCTGTTATTCAAAGCAACATAAGTGTCGTCGTTGGCCGCCAACGAAAGTGATTTCCGGCAACGGCGCTTTTTGTTTAACTTCCTCTTCTGTCTTTCTATTTTCCCCTTCCACCATGTGTACACTACCTCCTTCATAAGGTCGATGTCGCTCCTTGAACCATCGCACCATGTCTGCAGCACCACTATAGCGGCGGCGACATTGTGGTCCTTGACATAGAAGCACAGAAGGAGAGGGAAGTGAGGAAGAGGGAGAGGAGAGGAAAAACAAAAAGGGATCTGAGAAAGAAAGAGAAAATAAATGGAAATTTGTCCAAGCTGACATATTGGTCTATCGAAATTGTAGATGACAATTTAGTCCATTCGAGTCAGCAACATACTTAACAAATTTCTCATTGTCAAAACGGTCCAATGATACCCCGTAGACTTTGCCGTTTACATTAACGGAAAAAATAAATGGTAGGACGGATTTGTCACACTTTTTACAAATTAAGGGACAAAATTTTATTTTTTTCAAAATTCAGGGATCCTAGTGTCAGCGCTTTGCAAATTCAAGGACTAAATTGAGTATTTATCCAAATATGTTTAGTATTCCTTTTCCTCTTTCTCTACCTAAACCTTATAATTGGGGTCAGAACCATTCTCCATTTTCTGTCATTATTTTGGTGCTGATTTCCATAAAAAGAACTGATGACAATGTTTTCTCCTACTGTGCACTGATTAAATTATGGCAATAAACAATCTATTTTAACCTTCTAAGCACTGATGTTCTGCCATGTTTCTTTCTCAGTGACCATCATCAATGTGTGAAAGAATGTTTGGCATTTTTCTTCAGTTTTCAGGCAACCACATCATCATTATGGTTTGTCTCTATTTGATGTGTTTGCTACTGTTTGATTGCTGTTCCCACACTACATGCAATATAATGGTCGTTATTTGTTCAATTGACCCTATTTTAGTCTGTATGGATTCAGCTTTCTATCCTTTTTCCTTTACTTTGAGGGTTATTCATGCTTAGGTTCCACACTTCTTTTTGTTTGACACTCTTTTCACTTCTTCCAAGCCATTAATTATGTTTGCTTGCCATTGCTTGGAAGCACTGTTTGACATTCATTGCCGAATTTACTTAATTACTTATTTTTGCTCTCTCCCCCTCTGGTAATACTATCAGTTTTCCAATGCTATCTTGGCATTGAGAGGGACTGAAAAATGATAAAGATGTAATCTTTAATGACAGTTTAATCATTCTTATGGTGAAAAATCTCCCTGCTGACAATAAACATTCACGGCAATAAACACAATAACAACTGAGAGCTACAATTCTTCAATTTATGGTGTGAAACAGCAATTTCATGCAAATATTTTTTCAAAAAGAGAGAGACAAGCACACACAGAGAGAGAGAGAGGAAATACACACCAAAGGTGGAAAAAGCAGTAGAACATGCAGAGCCACACATATACATTTGGGACAGAAAGCTTCAGAATTCTCTCAATGGCATATAGAAGGTTTCCCTTCAAAGGATGAGTTGAGTTTTGTACAATAGGATTCATATACTGCAATTATGAACAGAATTATGTTATAAATCAGAATATAGCAGAATTCATGAATAGAAATTAAAGGGGAAAAGGGTAGAGATGAACCCCAAATTTGTTAACGGATAGTGCTTACTTGTTCTATTATAAATCCCATAACTCCTGTAAATATTATCAGCTTGACAAGTTGACGAAACACCCAACCCTTTCGAACTGAAGGTGTGCGAGGATAGCTTGTCTATAACAGTAATTCATCACATAGGACATTTAAGTGTAAAATACATGTGAGTAAAAATTTCAGAATTTTCTACTAGAACAAAGTTAACACACAAATGCATTTTGGCAAGTGCAAAAACAAGTGAACAGCAGAAAATACTTCTAAAACAAAATCTGGCAAAATCTTTTCCAGCTCTTTCCCTATGGGTTAAGTGATGAATTAATATCAAAGAGCTGATTTCTTACTAAAAAGCGAACACCAAAAACAACTGAAGCTGACAAAGCTCTGAAGCATGAGTACTTCTAAAATCGTGCCATACACATACTGAGTATGTACCCGTACCTGTACCCGGTACTTGTTAGGTACTCGTGAGTATGTACCAGGTACGTACCAAAAATTATTTTTCAAAAAACGAATGGGGTATTTCACTTGGGTACATATGGGTACTTTTTAGTACCTATCAAAGCACACACCTAAGTTTGTATGTTACAAAACAAATTGAAACACATATTTTTTTAGCCATTCTACGAAAATAAATATGCTTTATCCAAAGAGACATTAACATCTAGTTCTTTATGCATACAAATCTTCATCTCTTAAAAAAGAGTAAGAGTTATAAAAGAGGTTGACATTCTTAAATTCAAGTTACTACTCTTTCTCTTAACAAACCAGCTATAGAGACATTTTTTATTGTGACTATTGATGATAAAATGATAAGATTGAAATTGTTAAAATATGGTATCATAATACTATTAAAATGTGATATCAAATTAAACAATTTAATCTCTTTTATATTATAAATTATGCTTATTTGTGTTTTTTTAACCACTTGAAGATTTAGTCATACCTATTAAATTCTATTTTTTATATACATACATATTATTTTGAAATATATATTAACGAATCTGTATCCTAGATTTTTGAAAAATCTTGTATCCTGTACCCGGTACTGGTACTGTACTCATACCCGGTACTGTACCTGTATCCATGCAACATAGTGCCAAAGCCAACCAGTATCGTGAAGTTCCACAAATGTACACCATTTATATTTTTATGTCACTGAGTGGTGTTATAGCAGGTTCCTAAAAGATCCGTAGCACCAGGGTAAAATGAGAAACGACCACCATTGTAAAATGCAACCAGATCAGCAAGTTTCATTTTACCCCTCCAAAATTAGTGGATTGAGGAAGATGTAACTAAAAAAGAATGAGATAGAAACTAGCTCATTACAATGGGAAGGTTTGTTGTTGGGAATTTAGTATGAATGGAAGGTAGCAGTGAAGCATGATAGGGAACTTTGGTGGTTCTGCTACAAATTTCATTATGCAGTGCTTGGTATTGCAAAGTGTTGAGCTGTCTAAGAAAAAATTTCCTGTGCTCTAGGAATATTTACTGCTTCCTTTAAAAGCATTACACTTGGCATGTATGATTATTTTTTTCCCTATTTTAAAACTTATTTTGAGATTAAAAAAAAGTGTCAAAATAAGAGTAATAACGATCAAAGTAGGCACTATAGGAGTACTGAAAATTTGCTCCTGTCTATCGAGAGAGAGAGAGAGAGAGAGAGAGAGAGAGAGAGATTATAGTATCAGAAAAGAATGAAGTTAAAGGGGCAACATCTGGAGATGAAAGGAAATTTAAGATAAAAAAATGAAGAGATTCTCCGAAAGATATAACATCTATTGAAGAAAATAAAGAGTTAGTCATTTGGACAAATCCCACAGATTGAATGATTACAGATCAGTATTCTTGTAGGATGGGGATTTCATTCCTAGCTGTACAATTGTGTGTGTGTGTGTGTGTGTGATGGATTCTGACTGGAGCTCTAACTTAAAACCTCAAATGCATTTCACACCAACGACATAGGTGGAAAAAGTTCATAAAACAATGCCTTATGGGCTTCAATCAGAAAAATAAATGTACACAAAGGCCAGTAAGAGATTTGAATCCAAAAATGCTACAACAACAAATCAAAATAATTTTGCAAACAGAAAGTAAGTAAGCAACTCACTTAAAAAGTTCCACTACCTGATAGCATAATGTAGGAGCAACCATGAAGTATGCCAAACTCCTGAAGGTCACAGTGTACGGATACTCCATAATCAAAGTATTGGGTAATGTTTCTCCCTATAACACAGGGAATCATTATTGAATAAGGGGAAAAACAGAATGTTTATCTTTCACTAATCTGAACAGATTATAGCAGAATATCAGCATGGAGCACGAAGGAAGGATTGGAGAGGGGAGTGGGATAGATGTTATTCTAATAATGATAAAACAAAACTGTATTTTGCATATGATTTAGTTTTAGAACACAAACTACAACTACAGTTTGGTCATTCATCATTCTCAAAAACTAACCATCACATAAAATGTACAGCATAAGCTCTTATTAAATATATTATTTTTCATGAAAACTAACCACTACCTTTTCATTCGAAACAGTAAGTGCTCTCATATCATAGTTTGTATGTGCATATGACACCAATTTTAACCACACAATGCAAGTTAATAGCATCAACGTGACACCAGATACAAAAGCAGAATCACACCTGCACAGAAAAGTACCAGATTCATAAGTTATCTTTGCTATTGATATCAATGAAATGAACAGTTACCTATTATAACCAACAAGCAGACATCTTTACTGTATCCCTTACAAGGAAATCAATTTCTAAAAAGAATGCCAAAGATGTGGTAACCTTTTCTGTTGATGGAAACATAGGGATTTACTTTGATCATATAATTATTAAGGGATTGCAAATGTTACATGGATGTCAGTCAAATGCATCTGACAGCAAATGACTCCTTATGTAGTTTCGACAGACTAGGCTTCTTCTTTGATCATATTAGTACATTTGAAGAAGCAACAAAGTTGTTTTCAATTTTTCCTTGACATAACCTTTTGTGTTTCTAATGATATTTATCACATTAGTACATTTGAAGAAGCAACAAAAATTGTTTTCAATTTTTCCTTGGCATAACCTTTTGTGTTTATAATGATAACAATTATCAAGATAATCTAACTTCAGCATAGTATAAACCAAACATTGAAATGAGGTTCATCAAAGGGCATTAAATCTCTTCTCAAATAATGCCAAAAAAATTATTAAAATTCCTTCCTAGATAATGGCCATTATTCCATGGTTATAACACCTTTATCAAGTTAAGTTCGAATTATATTAGCAAATACTTCCAAAATTTGTATATATTATTGTGTACTAACAAATGTAAAAAAATAAAAAAAAAAAGTAAATTGAAACCCTGCAATAAATTTTGAAGACTACACTGACCTGAGTATTACTAAAACCGGATAGCACAGTTCAACAGTTGATATTATTAGATGAAGTAGAACAACAACCTGCAATATTCAATTCAACATTCACATGTATGTAACTATTGAAATTTATGTGATTAACAATATCTCATGTAATATTCTGAAACAATTGTCACTGTAAAAAAATCAAGGAACTGAGGTGGTCAGTGGTCACAACATTTTTTTTCTCATAAAATATAATAAAAGCTTACTTGGTCAGACCACTTACTGGTTCAGAAATACACTTTTGTTGTGCCAACCTTTCCACAACAAAGGCAGCAAGTGGAAATATGGCAAGACTAAGACTGAAAACGAAGCATAGATATCGTTCCAGAATGTCAAATGACAATTTAAGATTTAATCCTCAAAATGGATACACAAAGCATAGTATACTCTTCAGGGGATTCATCAAACATACCAGCACATGAAGAGAGGCCAATCTCTCAATGATTTTGAACTAAACCAAAAGCCATACTTGATCAACCAACCATACTGCAAAACATAAATGCACACCGATGACAAAAAAGTTAAAACAGCTGCACACAGATAAATGCATGCATACAAGTTGGAAATCCAAATTTTGCAGGATAGACATGAAAAATAGAGGGAAGAGGGGCAAACCTTCATTAAATTCTCAATGATAAGTCTGCTGTTCACGGCAACAAGCACTACTATGCAGAGATTGAACAGTCCTGCATGACTCTGTAATTCATTGATTAACAATGACAATTATTAGTAAAAATAAAAAATAGAAAGAACTATAGATGAGGCCAAAAGATAAACAAACAAACAAAACAACTAAGCATGCACCTCACATACCAATAAAGAGTAGGTTGGGAAAGAGAGGAAAGGTGAGTTGGATGCTTAAGGGAGAATGAAAGAGAGGAAAGGAAAGGTGGGGAGTTCGATCAACTCTACTAACAAAACTAAAATTTTAACAAACTAACATTTGCCAATAAAAATAAAAAATACTATCATTTATACACACGCACGTTACAATTTCTCTTATAACTTGAATTATATTTTCAAAACAGAGTATAGTTCACTGCATATTTGTAACTACTGTTATTATTATTACTACAAAATCATGAAAGCTGTTTAGGTCGCCAGTGCAATTCGACGAGCTACATCTACAATTTTACATTTTCGTCAATTCGACGTGCCATGCACGATTGGAATCGTGAACCAGCGAGAGAGATGTACCTGTCTGAAGATGTTGTCGGAGCTAAGGGGGCTCTCCTTGATTCTGCGGTGCGCGGGAACGGAGGGACGGTAAGCGTATTTGAAATCGGCGACCGGTTGTCGGTGCTCCTGCCCAGCGTCATTGGCGGCGGCGCCCACATTGTCGTCGGAGGCTGCGTGATTATTCGGCTTGTGATCTTTGATGTTGTCGTCGTCGGTGATTTTGCCGGTCAGGGAATTGTCGGAGCCGGAATCTCTGGCAGCGTCGAAGAGGACTCCGGCGGAGGACCTGCGCCGCAGAGAAGGCTGTCGGAGATCTGAGTCGCTGGTGGTAGTGGCGGTCGTGCCAGCGGCTGCAGGCACATCGGAGATCGCCATCGGCAGGGAGTAACGGTTTTGTTTACTCTTTCGCCACACGGCACTCACGTGGCAGTGCAAAAATGATTATTCTTTTAATGTAAAAAAGACTGCGAATGTCTTTTATATAGGGAGAGAGAAAAAGAGAAAGAAATCAGAATCAGAATCAATTAAGAAAAAAGATTGGAAACGAGGTCGTGGGATATAAGAGCGAAATTTCGCGGAATGGCGTCAGGGGAATTAAAGGGAAAAAAAAGAATGGGGGAGGGTCTAGCGTCGTCGTGTGGTGCGAGGAAGAAGAAGTGAGGGAATTTAGAATATTAAAGTTATAAGATTAATTTAAAGGTAAAAGAAGAAAAATATGAGTTAAATTCTCCAACTAAAAAAATTAATATTTATCAATAAAAAAAGATTTTGAAATATTGTTTTGCCTTCTGTTTTTTACTATTATTATTATTTGAGTTTTTCTTTGCTTGTTTTAGGGTGTGGTTGTTTGTTTATTATGATGGAAGTATTTGAGACGTTGGGAAGGGGAAGGTGGTGAAAACATCATTGAAGGAGAGCAGAGCATATATGAGGTTGTGTCTTGGAAGATTCCCTATCCATTCCTGTGAAGAAAATTACGCGGGAGGCACAGCCTTCGGTTGACACGTAACGTAAACGCGGACTTTTGTTTCTGAAGCAATAAATGCTACCTTTTAAATTGCTGCGTCATGGGAGCATATACTTTAAGCCGTAAGACTATGTTTACTTTATCATCTAACTTCTTGTACACGATCATGTTTGTTTGCAACGCTAAATTAAACACGCACTAGGTTGTTGTTTGCATTTTTTTTTATTTTTGTTCCTTTCTTTTTAAGGCTTACTTAGACTATTATTCTGTTTAGGTGGTACTTAAATATCAACTGAACGCCATAATGGCGGCTGAATAATGAGCATCCAAATGGTGTTTTACGCTCTTTTGAGTTTTGAATATCTGTTAATGAATAAGCTCTTGCTATTATTCCCTTCGAATGCGTTAATTATTAATTTTAAATTCAATTTTTTTTTTGTGATGCTCCATGACCAGCTATTATTTCCGAGCTTAATCCTTTGCTTAGTAAATGCGTTGTTAATCACAAATATAAAACCTTTTTTTAAAGTGCAGTTGGCATAGCTTATAGCCAAAGAATGGACATCTCTGGGACGCAGGACAATGCTCCCAAAATGGACATCTCGGGCTCTTTACTCGTCACGCATTGAATACAAATGGAAGCTGCAACATAAACCAAAGTAAAACCGGTTTTAGCCTCCGTTTTAATACTTAATCAGGTATTAATATTAATACGGGTGTTTGACATTTACTTTAAGAAAAAGCAATGATGTTTCATTAGTAGTAATACTTCGTTTTCTGCCTCGACAAAATAGACCTCTAAGAGGTAATTGTAATTACATATGGCACCAGAATTACCGTTAGACTTCCAATGCTCAACACAATATTCAATATTTGAAGTTACTTGAAAAGTTGGTCAAAAGAGTCAAACATTATGATTTTAAAATCTTACAATTTCAATAACATCCTGCTCATAAACAAGTAAACTACGTGCTCCATCAATGCTTACAACATTGTGACAACAAACCAGGAAAAAAAAAACCTCCGACTGATGATTCGGCGAATCCACGGTTATTGCAATCCATATAGCTGTTGAGTAGAGAACCACAACCGAATATCTTGCCTCACAATGATCCTCCAATCCTTGGAACATCGAATAATGTAAGTTGATAGCTATTTCAAATGAGGATAAAAAAATCACTAGAACCACGCTACCAATGTCCAGTTTCATTTTATTAAATACCATTTTCAAATTGAGGAAATGAAACGATCAAGAAAAATAACTTTAAAAAGCATAAGATTTAACCCTTGAACCTCAAAATAAGCACCACAGCACACCACGCCATGCCATGGATCAACTTTGAATAAATCGAAAAAAAGAATCAAATTATCCCTACGTATGTTAGAATAACCAAAACGTGTATGAAAAAAACCTTGCTTGTTAGAAAGGTGCAACAACTACCAATACACCAATTCAGACAATAATGTGATTCCACATTGCAAGTACTCATCACTTGGGACATTCAGACGACTGATGATAATGTAATTTAAATTACTACACCTATTAAGAAGGTCAAACAAGGTTTAAGAGCAGAAATACAACAAAAGGAACAAAAAACATTACATAACACTTACCTCAGAAACCAACTTTCCTCTAATATGATGGAACAAAAAAACTCATCAAAGGAGTTCAGCAACATTTGAAGGCAGCTCCTCAATTACCACATTGTAAAACTTCTGGATGTCAAACAGCATTTTTTCATCATCCTTTGTGACGAAGTTAATGGCAACACCTTTCCTACCAAACCTTCCACTACGTCCAATACGATGGAGATAGTTCTCAGGCTGCGTTGGGAGATCATAATTTATAACTAAAGACACTTGCTGGACATCAATACCACGGGCCAAAAGATCAGTAGTTATCAAAACACGGGATGACCCAGAACGGAATTCACGCATAATAATGTCCCTGGTATTCTGGTCCATGTCTCCATGGGTTGCTGAGACTGTGTGGTCTCGACTTCGCATCTTGTCAGTCAGCCAATCAACCTTTCTTCTGGTGTTCACAAAAATGACACTCTGAGTAATTGCCAATGTCTCATAAAGATCACACAGTGTGTCAAGCTTCCATTCCTCTTTCTCAACATTGACATGAAATTGCTTGATACCCTCCAAGGTGAGCTCATCACGCTTCACAAGGATCCTCACAGGTTTGTTCATGAACTTCCTTGTGATCTCAAGTGCCTCGGGAGGCATTGTAGCAGAGAAAACTCCCACTTGAATCTTAGATGGAAGCAACTGGAATATATCATAGATCTGATAAAAATGAAATTAAGGTTAAAGCACTTATGAATAAATTTGTTTGGGACACTAAACAAATAGGCCAATATAAATAAAATCTCCAGGATAATTCAAAGGAACTTACTATCACATTTTAGTTCTACTGCTGCTGATAATATAAGAATTTCAAATGCATGACAAGCATACATGCCAACAAAAGATGATGTTAAAAAAAAAAAATAAAGAAATAAAATAAATTTAATTAAGAAATTCAAAGAACATGTATAAAAGGCATTGGCTAATAGTTTATCATCAATGTACAAAAATACAGAAACGTGTGGGCATTACATATCAAAAACAACAAGTCCAGTCAGTAATTATAAAATTAACAAAAAGAATATGAATTAAAAAGCACCTGATCTTTAAAACCACGGGAAAGCATTTCATCAGCCTCATCCAATACAAACATCTTGATATAGTCTGGCCGAAGTGACTGTCTGCGCAGCATATCAAATACACGACCAGGAGTACCAACAACAACATGAACACCACTTGATAGAATGCGTTGGTCTTCACGAACACTGGTACCTCCCACACATGCGTGCACCTTCACACCAAGATAATCTCCGAGTGCCCGCATAACCTTTTCAATTTGCTGAGCAAGCTCCCTAGTTGGTGCTAAAACCAAGGCTTGGCATTCAGTCACACTATAGTCAAGTTGCTGCAGAATTCCAGAGCAGAAAGTTGCTGTTTTCCCAGTTCCAGACTGGGCCTGTTGTATAACGTCAAGTCCCTTGCAGAATGGAACTATTCCCCTTTGCTGAATAGCTGATGGCTTCTCAAAACCTAAAACACAAATCAAACTAGTTTAAATATACAGTTAAAGATTGATACCAGCATCAGGACAATAAACACCATGATTTACACAAAAATGCAGTGGAATTTGAAGGATTAAAAAAATGGAATTTCAGTCCCATAAATACATAACAAATAAAAAAAATTACAATTGTCATCACGATAAAATACAAAATAACTCTTGGTTTGGAAAATAAAATTAAAAAAGTAAGAGGACATAAAGAAAGTTAAATCTACCATATGCATAAATGCCTCTCAGGAGATTCTCTTGCAAGCCCATAGCATCAAAACTGTCATAAACCTCATCGTAGGATGTGAAGAAATCCTGACCATCGGACGTAAGCCTGCAGCCATCAAGTTATCAAAATCAAACAAATTAGACTGAAACATGAAAAACAATCACAGTAACTAAATGCTAATGAAGCAGAATCCTACAGAACTACTTTGAAGAACAATAAACAAAAAATAAGGGGAAGATCTTACAGCTCATTCATCTTGGTATCATATTGACGAGCATCAAACTGTGATCCCTCGGGTGCAATTCCTGCCATGACTGCAAGATGAAAAGAAATAGTATTATAAAGGCATGCTTTTGGTTTGGCGTTCAGCCTATCCAAAGTCCATTTGCGGCTCAAATGCACCACATAAATGCTGCCAAGGCAAAGGCAAATCCATGTTTGCACTCTAACATTATTCTCTCACTGGCCACAGCAGCCAAAGAGGCAACAAATTTTGTTGCTTTGGACATTAAGGAGCACAAAAACACTTGTTTGTCTGTAAAATGACAAAATACACTAATTACTTTATATAACTCTAACGTTTTCAACATGTTGTAGTTCTACTCCAGAACTGATTCTATTTAATATCACCTAAACAAGTTTTTAATTAAACTTTTTTACCACTAATTTTTTAACATCAAATTATTTTCAATCAAACTCAAGACATAGCTCATACCCTTTCTCTTAACAACACATCAAAAAGTAATTTATATTCTCAACATATATCGAAGGTCATTCCATTTCATCGAAACCACTTCCAAATAAAACCAACTTCGTAAACTCCAATCCGAGCCAAAACACACGTTAAGCAGATCAGCACCAAAAAATAAAAAATAAAGGAACAAAAAAAACATCAGCGTAAAAGAACACAGTCAGAGCAAAACCTAAGATCAACGACAATAAACTAGATATCACGAGAGCAAAGGAGACAAATCTAAATCTCCATATGATGTCTTCCTTATCGAAAGGAAGAAAAAAAAACGATAGTAAAAGTAACTTCCTAAACGTTCATAGGGTTCAAAACGAACAAAAGCTAACAAGCCAGAGCGGCATAAGCAGATCCAATCGTAAAATAGCGATAACAACTACATCGATTAAATATGAAAAAAAATACAGACAGAGAGGTAGCGTCGAATCGGATAAGAGAAAAGAAGAGAGAGAGAGAGAGAGAGAGAGAGAGGAACCTTAGGGCGACGAAAGAGGTAGTTGATCGGAGAGAGTGGTGATGTCGTTGGTGAGAGCAGTTAGGGTTTCCAAACTGCTCAGATCTAGGCCGCGGAAAGAGAGAAAAACAATACGTTTCTGCGAGAAAGTGAGTGGGAGCTATGAGAACAAACGAAGATTATAGCTTACTACACAAAAACCCTCTCTCCTTTTTGGCTTTGGGAGTGTGCTCTTTTTTCTCTTGCGATTCCCATTTTGCCCTTGCCCCTTACTTACTTTTCGCCCAGTCAACGGGCATGGGTCAAACCGCCATGAGATTTGAGAATCCACCGTTCTTGGGCTCGGGCCCATGGTAAGAAAAATATTTGTATTAATTATTACAATATATATTTTATAAATCCTCCTACTTATTAAAGAAAAATATACATATTTTATACTTTTAAGATATTAAATATATTATTTTTATTTAATATTATTTTATAAATTTAGAAAGATCCCTCTACATATATAAATTAGTATGTTTAGATAAAAAAAAATTAAGTACTTCTATTAATTAAAATAAACTTATACATAAGTTAATTTGTAAAAGTTCTTTTATTTTTAGCATTCATCATTCACTAACTCCTCCCTCCTTAGGATGGTGTCCCACCAAGCAACCAGAACTCAAAGAGTGTGGCTTGAGGAAGGAAGAGAGCTTTTTAGATTTTGCTTTTTTTTCTTTTACTAAGGATTTTTTTATATTATTGAGATAAACATTAGTTGCAATACTAATTTTTGAAAAAATAAACATTTATTATTACCATAACTAATATAACATCATTTTTTAAATTGATTATAGTCATATTCGATGTAAAAAGTGAATGATCAAGTCTAAAATAAAGATAGAAAGTCATTATCTACATTAGTTATATAATTGGTTTAGAAAATACTAACATTCTATATCAAATGATTACACATCCACTCATGTAACCAATTTAGAATGTTGAAAATGACAACTAATATTTAAAGATTTATTTTGTACTAATGGACAACCAAAACTTAACTAAATCTCATAGTACATCAAATTTAATTTCTAAAAATTTAACCCTTCAAAATTAACTTTAAATCGAGTCAAGTTAGTATTACAAGATGAGTCATGAAAACTTATGTTTGTCGTTGGCTATCTTTATTATAATTCTAACCAATGAAATTAACTAATTTTTAATATTTAAAAATAATAATTCTCATGTGCATGCATCAATAATAAATACAAGTAAAACAAAAGATTTGAACTTCTAGAAAATCAAAGATAAAGCTTAACTAATAAGTGTTGAGACAAAGCCCTAAAAAAAAACTAATGTTCTAATGATGATAAACCACTAAAAAGCAAAATTGCTAATAATTGCTTTTAGTGTTCTTAGATTATACAATAAAACAAGACAAATTTAGAAGTATGGAACAAGTCTGAAAGATAGGCCTACAATAGAAAGTGTAGTGTGCTTGTGTGAAAGTGTGCTTTGTGAAAAATTAGTCGGATTAGTTGTTTTGTTACTATTTAACATCCTTATAATTATTGGTACATTTGCTGCTCCTTGTTTCTCTCCTTCAACCCTTCATTCTACTTACTCAAAATATTATATAATTAACTGGCCATTATAGTGCAAATCTGTTGTCTTATTCTCAGTCATTTTGTTGCCTTATTTCTAGCGTGTCTTAATTACCAATTGCTGGCACAAGCTGCTATTTATTCTCACGTTGTAAACATATAAAACATAAAATTGGAATACACACATTATTATTACATTCTACATTCCAATGACCTCAAAGACCTCATAGAGTTTAACACAAACTCTTATCTTCCAATTAAGCTAAACAACACCAATTATCCAACTTGGTATAAATAGGTTAATTCGCTTCTCATAGCTCATGATCTTTAAGGCTATGCCACAGGCACAACAACGTGCCCCCTGCCACTATTGGCACTGGTGAAACAACATCATCTAATTCTGCTCTCTCCCTTTGGATCAGACAAGACAAACTTATCTACCTTGCTTTTCTTGGCTCGTGCAATTCTGAAGCATGATTTGTCATGGCTGCTGCTGATACTTCTCGCGATGCTTAGCTAGCCCTTTCTCATGCCTTTTCTAATCAATCCCAGTTGAGAATTATGTCACTCAGGGAATGGCTCAGTTCCATAACCAAAGGCAACTCCTCTGTCTCAACTTATTTACACTCAATCCGCAATATTGTTGATGAATTGGCTCTCATTGGTCATCCTATTGATAACCTTGAAATGGTTATTCGTGCCTTGAATGATCTTGGACCAACCTTCGAAGAATTTACTGCTTCCATTCGCACTCGTGATTCACCAATTGCTTTCAACGAACTCTATGACAAGCTGGTGGATTTTGAGATGTTTCTACAATGTGAAGAACACATCTCAACACCGGTTCCTATTACTGCATACCTTACTCAGTGCCATTATAATCATAATGCTCGAGGACACTATCAAACTAGCTGCAACAATAATTACCATGGTTATGCTCCTACTCTCTCCAACACCAACAAAGCCACCAATCAACAATCCTACCATTTTTCGATACTGTGAAAAACCTGGTCATTCAGCAAAGCAATGTTGCAAGATTTTTCCCAAACAAGCCACACCATCCAACTGCCCATGTGGCCCAACAAGTGATCTTTCACTCATCTCCACCTTCCTAGCTATTTGATTCTGGTGCATCCCATCATGTCACCAATGACATCAACAATTTGTCCATAAAAGAATATTACCATGGAATTGATAATCTTTAAGTTGCAAATGGTAATCATCTTCCTATTACTCATATTGGTTCAACAACTATTTCCACTAATGGTTCTTCTTTAAAGCTTTCAGATATCCTTTATGTTCCCAATGTTACTCAAAATTTGATATTTGTTTCTCAATTTTGCCAAACTAACAAGGTTTCTATTGAATTTTTCCCTTGGCATTTCGAGGTAAAGGACTTGTACACGAAGGAGATTCTTCTGCGAAGACTAAATGAAGACAATGTGTACAGGCTCCAACCACATGCACCTATCCCACAGACTTCCTTTGCTCTCCAACCCATCACTCAAGCTATGATCGACTTGGTCATCCTTCACCACCAACTCTTCTTCATGCACTCAAGTCAAACAACATTGTCTATTTTGGTTCCTTCACTAAATGTCTTTCTTATCTTTCCAATAAGAGCCACAAGCTACCATTCTCAACATCCTCAATTTCTAGTTCTTATCCATTAGAAATTGTGTACTCAGATTTATGGGGTCCAACTCCAGTTAATTCAATTAATGATTTTTGTTATTATGTAATTTTCGTGGACCATTTTTCCAAGTATGTTTGGCTTTATCCACTAAAACTCAAGTCTGATGTCTCAGTCATATTTTCAATTTTTAAGAACTTGGTAGAAAGGCAATTCAATTCCCAAATTAGAACCCTTTATTCTAACGACGGAGGAGAATATATCAAACTTCAATCATTCTTACAAGCCAATGGTATCTCCCACCTCACAACCCCACCACATACTTCTGAACATAATGGTCTCTCTGAACAAAAACACTGTCACCTCATTGAAACTGCTCGTTACCTCCTAAACCACGCCTCCCTTCCTCCACATTACTGGTCCTTTGCCTTCCAAACAACAATCTACCTAATCAATTGGTTACCCACCCATGGCCTTAACATGAGCACACCTCACCATGTCCATTTTAAAACCCCAGCAAACTACAAGAAATTAAAAACCTTTGGGTGTCTTTGTTTCCCTTAGCTTAAACCCTATACAAATAACAAGCTTAAGCTTCAACCAAGATCTGAACCATGTCTATTTCTTGGGTATCGTCTCACACAAAGTGCTTATATTTGTTTCAATTTAAAAAACCAACAAATTTCATCACTCTAGGCATGTCCAATTTTTAGAAGACATTTTTCCCTATTCCCCAAATTTGTTGCCAATCTTTGACTCCCTTTCAGCCTCTCTACAACCTCCCTTTATTCCATGTAATATCTCATTTTTCGTAGACTAATTTAAAAAGGATTGTTATTTATAAATAAATAGTTTTATAAAATGATAAGATTTTATAATTAAATAAATAAGGAGAAATAACTTTATTAATTAAAATAATGATTTTAGAGAAAATAAAAAGTGTATTTTATTTATTCATTTGATGGAGAATAAAATATATTTTGGTTTTATAAAATTATAAAAATAAATAAATAGAGTAAATAATAAGTTATGAGTACCCTAGGTATAAATAACGATGTTAGGTCAGTTTTCACACCAATGATGCCTCCTCTTCTCCTCATTTTCGTTTTTCCTCATTCTTCTCCCAAAATCCTCTTTTTTTCCCGTAGACCACCAAATTTGTCTTAGGAAAATGACAATTTCAAACTCATTCACCGTTGGATCGTCGTGAAATTTAAGAACATGGTTCGCCACTCAATTCCAATCAATCCCACCGTTGGGAATTCTAAAATCATTTCGAAGCTGAGAGAAATACACTTCGTATCATAGTCTTTTCTTTTCCCGCAGAAACCCAAAACCATCCTAGTAAAACTACGATCCCGATTTTGTTAACCGTTGGATTTTCATGAATTTTGATATGTTGTTAGAGATGCAATTCCGCACACCTTCACCGTTAGGATTTGCGAGATAATATTCATGGATGGAGATAATGGAATCGCATGAAGACAGTACAAATGGAGGCTTCAATCCCTTCTCCTTCTCTCTAACGTTTAGGAACCCTATAAGAGCAATCAGAGGAAAAAATTGAGGAATATCAGGAAAATGCTAGAGATGCCACTATCGCTGTCGGAAGACACGTGAGCCCGCTTAGAGGTAAGGGATGAGTTATTCACAATTGAAGATTAGTGAGGACATGTGCAGGGATCCTTAGAGTATAAATTGGAATGGGTTTTTGGTTATTTCTATAATTTTTATTCTATCCTTATAATTATAAGTGTGAATTATATACGTTTGATGAACCAGTTGATGTCCCAATGAGAAATTGTTATGAATTGATGTGTCCTTGTGTTGAGTATGAATCCTATAAATTGAACCTTTGTCTAATTAGCGTGAATTATTGAAATTAAGTAACTAGAAATTTAGCGTAAGAGGGAGTGAGATATTGATTTTGTATTTTCTCTTTTTCATGTTTTTTTAGGGTTTTTTTATAGTTTAAAATTAATATTATATTTGAAATTGACCAAAGATTTCTAATAGACTGTGTGTTGTATTCTTAGATAATATATATGAATTCATGTATACTTATATATACGGGAAAGTGTTCATATAATTATTTAGAATTGGTACATTAAAAGCTTATTTGAAATTCATGATCCAATATGATGTATGTTGCTGGTTTTATATATATAGATTTAGCTATATATTTATTTATATTAATATTTTATGTAAATAATAATGTAGTGTTGTTATAGTGTGATTCCAAAAATTATTTAAGTGTTGGAGTTTGAGAATATTATGGTTAGATTTGAGGTACATGTGTATTGAGATGTGTGTATTGAGTTGTGAGATGTGAATTATACAATAACTCGACTAATGTTGATGCGCAGTGTTAAAGAAAAAATGTAGGTTTCCTATTTAGGAACCAGTGTTAAATTTTAGCGCAATGTATTAAACATGTTTGAAACACAAGTGTGAGGTCGTGAGTATTGTATAATTCATGAGCAATGCTTATAAATGAAATATGTGATGAATTGTGGAATAACATGTTGCCTTGATATTATAGTATTGTTATTGAGATTAAGTATAAGTGCAAAGTTGAACATGTGTTAATTTGTGAGATACATGTAGACATGTGATGGTGGATTACGATACTATGAGATGTGAAATTGTGAATGAGTTTTGGCTATGAATAAGTGTGTGGTTAACACTTGATGTAACATTACTTGTGTTGTAAGCTGTGAATTGTATAATAACCTGACCAGTGTTATCTTGAGAAAAGTGTTGATGCGCAATGTTAAAGAGAAAGTGTAGGTTTCCTATTTAGGAACCAATGTTAAAGAGAAAATGTAAGTTTCCTATTTAGGAACCAGTGTTAAACTGTAGCGCAATTGTGTTAAACGTGTTTAAAACACGAGTGTGATGTCGTGGGTATTGTATAATTCATGAACAGTGTCTACTTGCAAAAATAATTTTAGGGGTTGGACCTAAATCAGGAGGGAGAGGTCCTGACGGACTCTTCGGAGTGTAGGCCTTGGGGGTCACTTAGTTTGAGTGCTCCTTTAAGCCTATATTGATCCCATATGGTTGGAGCACTCTCGCAAAACACTGTGACCCTGACTGATCTCCTTATGATTTTACTTAGTAAGAGTGACCTGACATACCCATTGTATGGTGTGTCTTGTTATGTACTCCTAAGCGCCCCGGGGTGATTTTTCACTGACATGGTACCACATTGCATATAGGCTTGAGTCTTAGCATAACTATCTCATGCGCTTGTTAATTGTTTATTATGAAATTGATGTGTTATTATGTCTTGATCGGAGTGTGTGATTCTTGTGTATTGTGATTGATGATTGAAAGGTGTGATTGATGATTGAGAAGTGAATTTTGAATGACAAAGTGGTTGAATTACGTGAGTTATGTTTAAGTAAGTTTTATTTTATTTATATGATATGTATATCTAGTTGTCTTGCTTCTCTATTAGTTAGGAATGTAATAACTCACTCCTAGTGTGTTGTTTGTGTTTGGATCCTATGATGATCTCAAACCTTGTGTTCGTGGGAGCAGATGAATAAGTGGATGACTATGAAGAACCTGATGCTAGAGGACACGGGAACACAATGCTCTGATAGGATGTGACATTAGGGTATAGGTTTTATGTTGATTGTATGAAGTTTTAGACGACCTTGTTTTTAGCTGAAGTGAATTTATTATTTATTTGGACAAGTTTTATTATGATGTTAGAAAGGTGAATGTGAGCCTTTTACCCTTTTGAAAGACTTGTATTTAAATGTTTTAAAAAACTTTTAATTAAGTTTGATTTCTTATTAATATATATATATATATATATATATATATATATATATATATATATATATATATATATATATATATATATATATATGTATGTATGTATGTATGGGGTAGAGGGTGTCACAACATTATAATTCACCATTCTTAACCTCAGTTATCTCTATTCCAAATCTAACCATCACTGACCTTCCTCAACGACCCCACTCACCCATCATCACCTCACCCGATTCACTTCCCAATTCCTTAACCCAAAATGACACCTCATCACCCAATCAACCTGTGAGTCCTTTTCCTTCCATCTCAACCACAATACAACTCCCTCACCAATCACCTATACATGTTTCATCTTCATCTTAGTCACTTGCAACGGATTCTCCTTCACAGTCTTCAACTTTGGCAGTGCCAAACCATCCCATGATCACTCGTGGAAAAGTTGGAAAAGTCAAACCCAAGAAGTTTTTTTCTATGTCTAAGCATCCACTACCCCCAGCAGACGAACCAACGTGTGTTCCAAAGCATTACAATGTCATGACTGAAAACAAGCTATGTCTAAAGAATTTATAGCCCTTATGACCAATGGCACATGGTCCCTAGTTCCTAATCAACCACACTTTAATGTCATTGGGCACAAATGGATGTTTCGCTTGAAAAGAAATCAAGATGGATCCATTGCACGTCACAAAGTACGACTTGTTGCTAAAGGCTTTCATCAATGACCAGGTATTGATTATAAAGACAATTTTAGTCTAGTTATCAAACCTCAAACAATCAAAAATAGTCTTGTGCATTGCTCTTTCAAAAGGTTGGTCCTAACACAAATGGATGTTAATAATGCATTCTTGCACGGTACGATCTCTGAAGATGTTTACATGCACCAACCTCAAGGATTTGTTGATCCTACATTCCCTCATCATGTGTGCAAGCTCCATAAGCCCTATATGGTCTAAAGTAGACACCTCGAGCTTGGTACCATGCATTAAAATCCTTTGTGGTTGCCTATGAATTTTTCAATAACAAATTCGATTCTTCACTCTTTATTTACAAGCACGATAATGCCATTGCCTATTTTTTGGTATATGTTGATGATTTCCTTCTTACGGGCAATGATGACAATTTTGTAAGTCAATTTAAGGTTGATCTTGCTGCCAAATTTTCTCTCAAAGATCTTGGTAGACCGAGTCACTTTCTTGGTGTCGAACTCATTCCTACATCTAGTGGAATTTTCTTGTCTCAACAACATTATATTAGAGACATACTGTAGAAAGGAAATATGACTGATGCCAAGCCAATAGGCACTCCAATGTCTACCACTTGCTCACTTGGCACTAATGATGATATACCTAGCTGTGACTCCTCTTTCTTTTGCAGTCTCATTAGATCCTTGCACTACTTATCCATCACCAGATCGGATGTGGCTTTTGCTGTCAATAAGTTATCACAATACATGCAAGCACCCTTATCCATTCACATGCAAGCTCTCAAGCGCATTCTACGTTATCTCAAGCACATCATTTTCCATGGTATCCACCTTGTTGCTACAAGAAATCTTGATCTCATTGCATTTTGCAATGCGGATTGGGGTGGTGACAATGTTGATTGGAAGTCTACTAGTGCCTACATTGTTTATCTTGGCCCTAATGCCTTTCATGGTCATGCAAAAAACAGTCCACAATTGCGAGATCTTCCACTAAGGCCGAATATCGCACAATCGGAACCACCACGTCTGAACTCTTATGGATTCAACAACTTCTCATGGAGCTTGGGATCCAAATACCTAAACAGACAAACATCTTCTCAAATAACATTGGTGCTACGTATCTCTGTGCAAACCCAGTGTTCCATTCACAAATGAAGCATTTAGTTATTGACTACCACTTCATTTGTGATATTATTGCCAAAGGTGAACTCGCAGTGTCTCATGTACTTTCAAGTCACCAACTAACAAACTTGCTCACAAAGCCTCTCTCTCGATCACGACGTGAGTTCCTTGTCTCCAAGGTTGGTGTCGTTGACCACTCCTCCATCTTGCTGGGGCGTATTAGTACATCCACATGTGTTGCTCCTTGATTCTCTCCTTCAGCCCTTCATTCTAGTACCAATTACTTATTCAAAATATTGTATAATTAACTGACCATTATGATATGGATTTGTTGTCTTATTCTCAGTCATTTTGTTGCTTTATTTCTAGCTTATCTTAATTACTAATTGCCAACACAAGCTTCTATTTATTCTCATGTTATAAACATGTAAAACATACAATTGGAATACACAAACTATTATTACATTCTACAATAATAATCAACTGATTCACTTCAATGAGTATAATATTTAAAAATAAATAAATGTTATAAAAAAAAACTCCCTATATGTAATTTTAATCAATTAAACTAGTTTTTCCATAATTTCCCGACATCATGGGGACTGAAGACTCTCAGGGGTAGACAACCATAACATCCACCAAAATATGAAGCTTCAAACTATTTCATATACCATATGACATCATTTTCGAGATTCCTCATTCTAAAATAAACTTCACCCCGACATTGTCTCTACTCAAATTTTGCATTTCCCTCTTTTTGGGTATGTGTTTGGATGTTAATAAAATATGGAAAGTGAGAAAGTTTTATTTTTACTTTGGATTCCTATTTGTAAATGTTATTTTGATGGGTGGTGTTTGGTTTGTAAATGCTATTTTTTTCTTGTGTTTTGAGGTCATTGCATAACTTCAAATGGTGGCATTTTAGTGCGGCAAGGCTTCAGTTGGAGAATTTTTTATGGATACATGCGTTTGGAGTGAAGGATTTCTTCTATTGGCTCTACACATGGTAGGTTTTTGTTTGAGTTTGTTGTAGATAATGAATATAGAGACAAGATTTTTTTTTCAAATGGTCCTCGTGCAAATTCCCATGTGCAATGAGAAAGAGGTAATGAGGTAATGAGGAGTTGAGGCTTGTTCAAGCGAGATGGTCCTTTTTTTTTTGGTAATTTAAGGAAAGTAAAAGAGATTACAAAACAGAATAATCAAATTCTAAATGAGCTAAAATCCCCGTAAGGGAAAAAAATCCAACATTACATCAGCAACAAAGTAGCTGAACCCCATCTTGCAAGTGTATGAGTTACAATATTAGCCTCCTTGGAACTGTTTGAAGATCCACTTGCCACTTCCTCTGCAAAAGAATGCCAATTTCACTAGCAACATCAATATTAGTGACGAAAAACACAATTAACCCTTATAGTTGGCCTAATTATTTTTTTAATCCATCAATTTGTGATAAGTCTTGTCTTTTAGTCCCTTAAAATTAAATTTGTTTTAGTAAGTGAATTTGGAAAATTACTTTTCTAGTCCTTCCCATGAGTTTGCACCAAACAGAAAATAATAAATTGATATTTTTTTTTTATCATTTTTAATTGTCATAATTTGGTTTTTAATTTTAGTTGGTATAATTTGTATTTGAAAATCGTAAAAAATTGTCAATATTGTTATTTTTTATATGTCACACATTAATGGTAGGAAATATTTTTTAAAAAATTCAAGACTAAAAAAATAAATTTAAATTTGAAAGCCTAAAAAAATTCAAATTGAAAGACTAAAACATCTATTAAGTCCTTATATTTTTATAAAAAGATAAATAAATATAGACTTAAATATGCTTTAGGTCTATTATAAATTAATGAATTTTGTTTTGGATTTCTAATATTTTTTTGTGTTGAGTTCTTAATAAAATATTTTGTCCTTCTAATATATCTATTTTTCAATTTACTCCATGTAATTCTTTGTTTATTTTATATTAATTCCAATAAAAAATATTTGATAGAGACTAACAATAAATGATCTATATATTTTAGGGGGAAAACACAAAAATAGATATATTAGAATAACTAAAACAAAATAATAAGGACAAAAAACAAAAGATTTACTTTATTAGTAATTCAACCCAAAGAAAAAAAATTATTAACAACCTAAAAGAAATATGCTAATTTATTAAGAACCTATAACATATTTAAGCCATGAATATATGATTTAAATATCTTCTTAGTCTATGTAATTTAATAATTTTTTTGTCCTTGTAATTTTTTTAATCTTTATAAATTATATTTATTTTATTTTTTTTATCTTTAAAGCACCTTAGATAACACTTTTTTCAACAAAAAATAAAATAAATATAATTTGTAAGGATTAAAAATAAAAAAATATATTTACAAGGACAAAAAGAAAAAAAATACTAAATTGCAAATATTAAAAAAACATTCGATAAATAATAAAATTCACCTCGAAAGTGTCTATATCAATCCTTCAAAGATAAAAAATTCAAATTTAATTTTTAAATGTGTATACAATGTAATAAATTAGTCCTATAAATAATTTAATGACAAATTAAGTTTGAATTTTATAACTTAATATCAAATTAATCTACATAAATAAAATTTAGTATCAAATTAATAATATTATAATAATAAAATAATCTCACAATAATTATTATATTTTTTACAGATGCATATTGTATTTATTTTATTTTATTTTTGGGGACTAGTAATTTGTTACTGCAAAGCCTAAATAGTAAATAATACATGGTAGCCCGAAGAATGACCGAACGAGTCCTTGGTTAACCCGTGGCAAGGGAGAAGCAGCAGATAATAATAAAAACACTCGTGCCGCACCTTCGTCTTCCCCAATGCTTCTTTCCACACGCATCTCGGAAGCCCTTCTCTTCATCACATAGATACTTTCGCTATCGCACCAAGTAACCCTTATTATTCCAATCCACCCTCGCCACTCCTTCGATCCGAATCATCTTTTCCGCCCACACACAGTGAGTTAATCTTATTTTCATTCACTCTCTAATCTCTTCCACCTTTCATAATTTTATTGCATTGTTGTTTCATCTCCTGTTTCCACCGGATCAAGATCCTCTTGTTTCTCTGTTTCAATTTGGATTCGAATTCAGTTAATCTCGTTTTCACTGTCAGGGTTGTGTTTTTATTATTATTATTTTTATTTGATTTGATATTTCTGCAGAGTTGGGTTTTTTTGATATAATTGATAATGGGTGATAGCAGTGTTCCATCTGGGTCTCCAAATGCAAAATCAGATCTTGTTGACAGAGACTTGGCGGTTTCCAACAACGCGTCGTCGTTGGAAACCATTGTGCAAAGTTTCCAAGATTCAATGTCTCTTGGTAAGAGACACAAGTTCTGGGAAACTCAGCCTGTGGGGCAATACAAGGATGTTGGGGACTCAAGTTTGCCCGAGGGCCCGATTGAGCCCCCGACACCTTTGTCCGAGGTTAAGCAGGAGCCTTACAACCTTCCCAGTGCTTATGAGTGGACAACATGTGACATGGACTCTGAGGAAATCTGTGATGAGGTTTATGCCCTTCTCAAGAATAACTATGTTGAGGATGATGAGAACATGTTCAGGTTCAACTATTCCAAGGAATTTCTCAGTTGGGCGTTGCGTGTTCCGGGCTATTACCAGAGTTGGCACATTGGCGTGAGAGCCAAGACGTCGAAGAAGTTGGTTGCTTTCATCAGTGGCATCCCCGCCAGGATCAGGGTTAATGAGGAGGTTGTGAAGATGGCCGAGATCAATTTCTTGTGTGTTCATAAGAAGCTCAGGTCAAAGAGACTTGCACCTGTTATGATCAAGGAGGTCACCAGGAGGGTTCATTTGGAGAATATTTGGCAGGCGGCCTATACGGCTGGAGTTGTTCTTCCAACGCCAATCACGACTTGTCAATATTGGCACCGATCGTTGAATCCGAAGAAGCTAATTGATGTTGGGTTTTCAAGGCTTGGTGCTAGGATGACGATGAGCCGCACTATAAAGCTTTACAAATTGCCTGATTCAACGGTTACTCCTGGATTCAGGAAAATGGAGCTTCGGGATGTCCCTGCTGTTACTCGGCTGCTTAGGAACTACTTGAGCCAGTTTGTTGTTGCACCTGATTTTGATGAAAATGATGTTGAACATTGGCTTCTTCCCAATGAGAATGTGGTGGATAGTTTCTTGGTGGAGAGTCCAGAGAATCATGAGATCACAGACTTCTGCAGCTTCTATACTCTTCCTTCTTCCATCCTTGGAAATCAAAATTACTCAATTTTGAAAGCTGCTTATTCTTATTATAATGTTTCCACCAAAACTCCGCTGACCCAGTTGATGAATGATGTGCTGATTGTAGCAAAGCAAAAGGATTTTGATGTTTTCAATGCCTTGGATGTAATGCACAATGAGAGTTTCCTCAAAGAACTCAAGTTTGGACCAGGAGATGGACAGCTTCACTACTACTTGTACAATTATAGGATTCGTAGTGCCTTGAAACCATCTGGACTTGGACTTGTGCTCTTGTAGTTTGATACTATTCAGTTTTGGTTTCACTATGTAATTGGTAAAACCATTCATTTGTTTTGTTTTATTAGCTTGTTGTTTCAACATTATTTCTTGTTCCTTTCAAATATTGGCAATTAACATATTAGGTTTTCAGGGTATGTGAGAGCCCATCTTATGGCAGACTTTCTGCTAATATGCTTATACTGCAAAATTCTGAAGTTGTTAACTTGTTATGGTCTGCTGCTTCAATTTCCTATTTTCTCTATTTCCTTCTGAAGTTTCTCTTTCTCTATGCATGATTGCATGTATAAGTAGTTCTTATTTCTGACAAAATTCATCCTATCAAGTTTTTATTGCTGTTTGGCCACATATGTCCTTTTGCTGATGAGTATGGCTGGCTGGCTACATTTGCTCATATAATCTTTCATTTGATCCAATTCGTTGTTTAATAGGTGTGTATGCTTATCTATATAGATTTTTTTAGTGGTTAATTGAATGTTTTCCCATGGGATATATTGCCATCTACTTTTGCTTAATAGTAGACTTCATTATTAAGGAACAGTTAAGTTAGCTTTCAATGCAAGGCATAGTTTTTATGAAGATACAGGACTAACGTCTAACTGGCCAGCAGGGGTAAGACCTAACTCTCACATGTTAGCCAGGGCTGACTTGACTTGTTCACATGTTTTGTGATCGGTTTGAACTTTGGGAAAACATTTTCTTTGTCCCAAATAATTGCATGCAAATCACATTGTTTGCACTTTGTTTTGATTTTTAAAATTTGTACTAAGAAAACAGGAAAAAAAATCTCTGTTTTGAGCTTACTCAACTAACCACATCATTTTTGTGCTAATGAAACTTGTGAAAATACCATAAGCCACCCACCAGATGGGTCATAATTGTGATAACCATAAGCCACCTGCCAAAAGAAATACAAGAGTTTTCAGATACTAAAAATGAAAATGAAAAAAAGAAAAAGAAACCAAAAGACATTGAAATGCCAACCATCATCCTTCTCAGCTTTGCCACCCCCAACAGCAAACCACTGAAACCATTCCTGTATCAAGCTGCTGACTGAATCCCTATTTCAGTTCCATGACAATATAAGGCAAGAGCAGAAACCAGTTGTCATGAAGATAATGTATTTCATACTTTGTTTAATTGACTTAAAGAATGTGTATTTGTCTTCTTTCCTTTTACTGTGATTTTGGCATTTGTGTTTGGTTTTTGCTTGTGTAGATTTCAGTAAGAACACACTTGTGAATTACTTGGTTTCTGTTTGCATCCCAAAGTACAGAAAGGAAAAGAAACTTGAGTGTTCTTAGAAAAAATAAAGGAGTGGGGTGGGATTGTGCTCTTGTAGTTTGACACTACTCAGTTTGGTTTTGCTGTGTAATTGGCAAAACCATTCATTTGTTTTGTTTTATTAGCTGCTTGTTTGAAGATTTTTTCTTGTTTCTTTCAAATATTGACAGTTAACATATTAGGTTTGCAGGGTATGTGAGAGCTCATTGGATGGCAGATGTTCTGCTAATATGCTTGCACTGCAGAATTCTAAAGTTGATATTATCTGCTGCTTCAATTTCCTTTTAGCTCTTTTTCCTTCTCAAATTTCTAAGTAGTTCAAAATTCTTACAAAATTTATCCTGTCAAGTTTATGTTGTTTGACTGCATATGTTCTGTTGCTGATGAGTTCATATGATCTCATTTGATCCAATTTGAGGTTTAATAGGTGCGGATGCCTTTGTAAATAGATTTTGTTTTGTGTGGTTAAGTCATTGAATCTTTTAACATGGGATATAACACCATCTACCATTGTTTTGTACTAGACTTCATTCTTAGGGAACGGTTAAGTTGGCTTTCTATGCAAGGGATATTATGTATTTGGATTAGCATCGCTTCAAATGCCCATAATGATCCGTGCTGTTTTGACACATTGTATTGTAGCTTCTGCGTTATTTTAGGTTGTGACGTGGTTTTAAAACATAAATCCAAACACGCTGTTTTTTTTTTTTTTTTGTTTTTTTAATGAAGATACAGCACGGATAAGCATTTTCTGATGTAACTTGCTCACGTATTAGCCAGGGACTGATTTTTTGTTAGCTTTGTGATCGGTTAGAACATTGTGAGAAAAAAAGTTAACTAAAAAGTAATTTAATAAATTTTAATCATTAGTTTCAATATTTTGTTTATGATAATTTTTTTATTACTTTGATATAGATAGACAGATAGACACAAGCTTTTATCCTAAAGAAAGACATTGTGTTTAGAATATGTGCAAATTGAAACACAAACATGATATATATACATGGTTCACAATCATAATTATATGTACCTAAAAGCAATAGGGACCAAACTGAATTTAGCTTAAAAGAATCAAGAAAATGTGGAGATCTAGGATCAACAATAGAGGTGGTCTCTTGTTTGCATAGCTCTGAATTATTAATTTCAATGGCGTTGGAGTGCTGAGTTTATTAAATTGAGCCTACAATTAGTTTGATGGCCCAATAACCAAGCTACACTAGTATACATTTTTAACATTATCAACTTTGTTACCCTTCTATAAAAAAAGCTTGTGCCCCAGAGACACCAGGACAACTGGTAACTCATACCCTTCCACAAATTGACATTTATCACACCCCACCAAGTAAGAATAATTAGGAACAAGACAATAGTGTAGCATGACTGTACCCTTGTGTTTTTTTTTTTATTGATTAGATTTCAGAAAAAAAATAACAATTATAAATTCTTAATGCGTGCACAACTTTGTAGTGCTCCATAGTTGTTGCCCAAATCGACAATTTTTATTTTATCATTTTTAAAATATTTAGGAAAGAGTGATTTTGATTTTTTTCTTCGTTCTCAAACTTGAATAGGAGGCCTACATTTTTCAGAAGTAGAATGGCACCAACCACTTTCAAGTGAACGTGTCATCAGTAGTATTCAAACATCTATCTATTATCTTTTTTACAATGAAATCTTAATTTGAATACGATAAGATTGCTGCATCCAGCACTAAGCAGCAAATTAATCGATAAAAAAAAAGTTGCTGTATCTCATTTCTTGGCTATAAATAAAGCCATTGTTTGGTGTGTTTGCTACACACATCTTGAGTTGATAACAACAAAAGTGACAATGAATAGGTCCTCTAATGCAAATTTTTGGCTTGTGAATTTCTTCATTTTGAGTGTGGGAGTAAGGTCCCAACTGACCCCGGATTTTTACAAAACAACATGCCCTGATCTTTATAGAATAGTTAGGAGAGAGGTTCAAAAAGCTCTAAAATATGAGATGCGAATGGGTGCTTCCTTGCTTCGGCTTCACTTCCATGATTGCTTTGTAAATGTAAGTCTACGTGGCAGTTATTTACTTATTCATTTTTTTTACGACGAGAGACATATTAGTAAGGTAGTGGCTCTTTTGAATATACTCTTTATTATTAGTTGGAAATTATAAGAAATTACAATTTTGTTTTTTGGATTTCACTTCTTATGTAATAAATCTCACTTATAATTTTGTAATTTAATAATATGGAGTGAGTCTCAGTTATAATTTTGTTAGTAATAGTAACACTCCTTAGTGGATGGATATAGCCAATATTGAAATGTATGAAACCTGGCCATTCCGCTAGAAAACATTTGGATGGATATAATATAGTGCTGTACTAATTAATTTATATAGTAGGAATTGTCAACCTTATTTTCTTCTTCTTTTACTTTATTGTTTACCTAATTAATATATTTGGGTCTCAGGGTTGTGATGGTTCAATTCTGCTGGATGGAGACCAAGATAGTGAGAAATTTGCTACTCCTAACTTGAATTCTGCTAGAGGGTTTGAAGTTATTGATACAATCAAAAGTTCAGTGGAGAGGGCATGCAGTGGAGCTGTGTCCTGTGCTGATATATTAGCCATAGCGGCCAGAGATTCTGTTCTCCTTGTATGTTCAATGGTTAAATATTGATAATTCATAAAAAATGAAACCCCCCTCTTAATTGGCACTGACTTCTCCCTATTAATTGAGTTTGTGTTTTTTTTTACCATAATTGTATTCACGTTTTTGCAGAGTGGGGGTCCCTTTTGGTATGTTCAGCTAGGACGGAGAGATGGATTAATCTCAAACGGGACACTGGCAAATCTTGCAATTCCTTCTCCATTTGACACACTAGATACCATCATTTCAAAGTTCAATGACGTTGGCCTCGATCTCAAAGACGTTGTTACTTTATCAGGTACAATGAAATAGAACAAGAGACAATTATACAAGCTTATCAAGAATGCATTAAAAAAAAAACTTATCATGAGAAATGCTAATAACTAGTTTATAAGTTATAATAACATATCTCTTTTTTACTTTTTATATATCTTGAGTGACTCTCATTATGTCACTGGGCACGTAGATGCAGCAAATTATTGATATTTAAAGGGAAGTGCAAAAACACGGTTTGGACGTAACAAACCAAAACTGAATCAGTTTTTCCTCGAACTAATGGAAAAAAAATAATAATAATTAGATCACTTTAGTTAACTGAATTGTTTCTATAAAATAGATTTAGTTAAACGAATAGATTTTCACCTAAATCATTTTCTTTTTTAAAAATAATTCAAAATCTAATTTAAAACCAATTTGATTCTTAGAATCCTTTTAAAACGGGTTGAAATTAGTTCGATTTCAAACCAATTTTCTAAATTAGTTTGTCCATTTGAATATGAAATGGAACCAGTTAAAATAATTTAAAACCAATTTGGTTTGATTTTTTTTTACCAGACCCCTAATTCTTGCTCAACATGATAAGCTACTTTGTAGTGGAGCAAAATCTTAGTACATTTCTTGCTTGCTTCTTCTGATTCAATATATTATTACCAATATCTGTTTATCTATCTATTTATATGCACTAGGTGCCCACACTACTGGACGAGCAAGGTGCACTTTTTTCAGCAATAGATTGTTCAACTCCTCAGGGACAGAAGCACCGGACAGTACAATAGAAACCACTATGCTCACTGAATATTGCAAAATTTGTGCCTACAAAACGGTGATGAGAACACAACCAGTGTGCTAGACCAAGGGTCAGTGAATCTATTTGATAACCACTACTTCAAGAACTTGCTCGATTGGAAGGGTCTTCTTAGTTCTGACCAGATTCTCTTTTCAAGTGATAATGCCACAGAAACTACTAAGCCTTTGGTCCAATCTTATAGCGTTAATGAGAGAATTTTCTTTATGGAATTTGCCTATGCCATGATAAAGATGGGGAATATAAATCCACTAACTGATTCTGAGGGTGAGATTCGAAAGAATTGCAGAGTAGTTAACTAATTCGTAATATAATGATATGAAGATTATAGACATTAGACAGATACTAGAATTAGGAAGCAGAAGAAGCATCGATCTCAACTGAGAATTCTACTCGGCTGGAGTTTTTATATGTAGACCTAAAGGGTTTGTGCATGCATACTTGATGTGTGTTGCATGGTTTGCTGTATTTTACATAAATAAATTTAGAAAGAAACTATGTTAATTTCTCTATTGGTTAATGAACTCAGTTACACTCGAATGAACGCCATACTTTTTATTGTCCTAGACAATTCCTTAAATTGATCTTCGATCTCTTCTAATTGTTTAAACTTTGGTAATTATATCTAATTTTTTTGCAAACTAAAATATAGGAAGTGGAGAAAATTCTAATAGTATTTCTCTGGTTGATTAGTTATGGCTATTGTGTTTTCTATGATGAATTGGCCCGTGTTGGGTGTGGTTACCAGTCTCTACTGTTATTTGTTTTAACAAGTTGACATAGTAGAATTGGCTATCGATGAATTACATTATTTTTAACAAGTTGCTGTCATGAATAAAAGTTGCACACAAGATGACTGTTATCTTTGCTTGTTATCCTAGTCATGCTTGAAAGTACTGTAACTTACAAAATTATTGTTAGTGTAATTATATTAAGTTCCTCAACTAATTAGATAGGAGTTTAGTTTTTTCTTCTAAAAATACTCTCGTCAAAGAAAAATAATTAAAACATTTTTGTTAAAAAATACTTTCTTCATCCTCAGATATAAGACTTTTTATCCAAATAGTCTAAGTACTTTATAATAAATATTATGTACTAAAAAGATAACTACTTTTGCATTTGACCTAAATATATACCTAATTACTTTACTTTTAATATGACTAACATACATTAAATAATTATGTGAAAAAATAATTTAGTGAAAAGAAACAGATTATGAGTTCTAATAATTTTAAGAGTAATTTTGACAAAATAATATAAATTTTTAATAAATTTAATGTCACTAACTATATTAACCAATTAAAAGGTGTGAGTTAATTAAAAAATCTTATATTAGAGATGGAAGGAACATTAGTTTAAAATACTCTTATTTAAAAAAATCTAATTTATATATATAAAAGGATGATTCTACTATATTTATTAAATTTTTAATTATAAAATATAAAACTAGTGTAGATTTTTTTTTTCATTTGAAAAACCAACTGGTGGAAATCCACATCCATGTTGCTCCACTTGTTAGTGAAAACACAGCCACATGCACAACACAAGCAATTGAATCAAACACACTTTTTGAACAGAAACAATTGTCAATATTAAATTCACACCGTTGGATCCAATACGTATAGACGGTTTAGATTGTACTCCTTTTAGCACTTTTTTCGTTTTTCTTCTGACAGGCTTTTCAGTGTTGACTCTTCCAACGACTCGTTTCCGACAAGGCTTTTCACGTGGGGATACTTGCCACTTGCCGGCAATTGCTTTACGCACCTAGAAAATTATTTGTACACCTATCACTTTTTCATTTTTTTCAAAATTATCTCCGGTAAACTTATGAATTTGTAAACTTACGAATAACCTGTAAACTTACGGATTAACAATCACTATGTGGATTTCCATTTCGAATCTGTGCCTTTTACGTTATTAACACGATGTTCTAATCAACTGAACTAATATGTTAATTATATTATAAAATAATTAATGTTGCTATATATAATACTAATTTTTTTAATGTATATTTAATGCACATGTAAATTTACCTAATAAATTTTGTGACAATTAATTTTGTTCTAAGATATTTAATGCACCGAAATTAATTGTCACAAAATTTATTGTATAAATTTACTCGTTCATTAAATATACATTAAAAATTTTAATGTTATATATAGTAAAATTAATTATTTTATAACACCTATTAACTATACACACGGTTGTTTTACTTTTTTTTTCTTATTATTTTTATTATTAATTAATATTTTCTGTCAAAAAAAGAACAAGTCTATTTAAATATGGGATAAGTTTGTTTTTTTCTTCTAAACTTATTGTTCTTTTAGTCTATGTAATGTTAACAAACAAATAATTTCAAACAAAAACACACATGTGATAGGTTTTTGATGATAAGAATGTAAAATTAAAGTGAGTTACCAATAAATAAGTTGTAATTTATTAGTAAGATAAGCCAAATTTCTAATGACTTTTGAAGAGGGAGATTAAAACAAGTTTTATTTTTCTTTCAAATTATAAAGATTAAAAAAGATCAAGACTAAAATAAACTTACACCAAATTTAAAAAATAAAAAATATATTTAAGTCATTTATAAAATATTTTAAGAAGCGAAAAGCTTTATTGTAAGATAAGTAGAAGTATTATAATCTTCAAAGTGAACATTTTTTTTTTATTTTTTTCAATTAGTATAAACATTAAACAAGATGCATTTCCATTTGATTTGAACTTGAAAGCCATCTATGCACTAAATGAATCATTTCCAGCCTGGAAGTATATCATTGGCAAGTTAGCCCTTATGAGTTCTTTTATATATATTTTTCCTCTCAACTCTTCTACTCAAATTCAATTTCTCTGACACAGAGAAAATATCCCCGTTAAGATAAGATGATGATGAAATCATCATATTCTTCATACCTTTCTATATTATTCCTATTTTTCCTTCTCCTTGTGGATAAATCCCTCTCCAAATCCGGTGCACGTTTTTCTCTAACCAGAGCAGTGTTCATGCCGCACCACCCAGTGATTGGTGGTTCCCAATGGGATCAAACCGTGGAGACCGTGGAACAGCAAGAGTCTGCTCCACAACCAACGAAGCAAATCAAAGGCCTCTCCAAAATCAAAGACTACTTCTCCAACTTCGGCTACCTCCCCTCCTCCGGTGGCACATTCAACGATGATTTGGACCAGGCAACGGTTTCAGCCATCACCACCTACCAACGATTCTTCAATCTCAAGATCACCGGCGACTTAACCAACGAGACTTTACAGCAAATCTCGCTGCCGCGGTGCGGCGTCCCCGACATGAACTTTGACTACGATGTCTCCAAAGACAACGTGTCGTGGCCTATGTCCAGATACCATCGGAGATGGTTTCCGGACAGAAACCTCACGTACGGGTTTTCTCCTGCGAGCAAGATCCCGTCCAACGCGACGAAGGTGTTCAGAGACGCCTTCGCACGATGGGCGGGATCTGTGCCTGGTTTAAACTTGACAGAGATGAATTACAACAGCGCCGACTTAAAGGTAGGGTTCTATAACTTGGATGAAGGTGTGGAGGATGTAGTGTGGGGTGAGAGCATTATAAGATTGAATGCTTCAAATGTGGTTTCTGGAGAGATACGTTTGGATGCGACTAAAGACTGGAAGCTGCCCGGTGAAAAGGGTGAAAACGGCACCGCATTGGACTTGGAGAGTGCAGCGATGCATCACATAGGGCATTTGCTAGGACTTGATCATTCCAACGATGAAGAGTCTGTTATGTACCCTTATGTGTTGCCGTCGCGGCGGCAGAAGGTGAAGCTTTCGAGTTCTGATAAGGAGAATATTCGGCTTGTGTATAGCAAAGGTCACTCTGGCAATGGTGGAAGTTGGGGAGTGGTTCGAATTGTAACCACCTTGGCTCTTGGCTTTGCTTATTATGCGGTGGTGCTAGCTTGATTGATGTTGAAAAAGGTACCTACTCAATAGTGTTCACTCCTAGATCAAATCTCACATGATAAGTAATGGTGGACAAAATGGGATACATTGAAATTCTGCATCAATTAAGAATAAGATGAGTTAAACTATATAGATAAGAAAAAAAATTATTTTAAAAATTGATTATGTAATGTTGAGTTAGACTCATAATTCATTTTCTGATGGAGCTTGTTAGAAATAACTTTATTTGGACCTCGATTAATGGTGTGAGTCATGAGAAAATTAGAAAAAGAATGTTGAATGTTGAGGTGTTATAATTCTCTGTTATAGTAATTGATTATTAATCTGTTTGCAAAAACGTAGGCGTTTTAAGATTCGATTATGATGAGTTTAAATTGAGTGGTTTTGAAAGATGGCGAGGAAGACTACGTTTTCGTTCAAATGCAACATAACAAAGTCATGGAAATGACAAAATTTAACTCGAGCTTTCGGATAAGGTTTTGGGTTCTGACTTATGTTTCTTGGAATTTGATTATTGTTGAATTGAATGTAGAGGTTCGTTATGATCGGTCCCGAAAGGTTTATGAGGATTGGATGATTTTTTGAGCTTTTTTGTTGTTGGATGTCAATTAGGCTTTGTTTGGTGTTTTTTGCTTTTATGAATCTGTAGCTATTTTCTTTTGTTTCAATAGTCAGCATGATAAGTCGGTAATAAAAAAAAGTGATTGAATTTGTTTAATTTGTTGAGGAATTGTCTTTCATTTCTTTACAAGAACGGCCAGAAGGAGTATTATGTTTTTTTTTTTTTTTTTACTTTTATGTTTGTTACAAGACAAAATTCTACAAGAAGATATTCCCTATTATCAATAATTGAATTCATTTTTTAAAAATTGGCTAAAAATATCCACATATTAAAAAAAATCTTGTTCCACAAGAGTTTTCACTCATGTATAACTTTATTTAACTAAACAAGACTCAAAATGTTCACAAATGAACAAAGGACAACTTTGCTTTACACTTCACTTTTATATATTTCGAACATGAATAATGTATGTTCACACTATTATTCAAGCAAAGACAATATTGTTGAAACCCTTGATTTTTACAATCTCAAATCATCCCCAATAACAATAACAAAGTGTCCTGATAACAACGAGCTGAAGCTCCCATACAATCCAAATAAGGAGGGTATGGATTGCAATCACTATCTCTAACACATTTAGCGTAATCTACCTCTCTTGCCTTTGCATTTGATTCCCGCGTGACCCTACGGATGAAAGACCTGAAAAGTTAATTAAGTGTATGCTTTCAATATGAGTATAAATGAGTAAAACATCACATGAAACTTAAAATAGATAAATATAAATCAAATACTATGACAAACTTATATGGCAAGAATGACAAATAAAATCGTCAATTTGAATCAAACCTTTGAAATATCTCCTAGGTTGAAAATTTTAAGATACGATGATGGAATCTAATACAAAATGTTTGATAACAAAATTTATAGTGTCTTTTGAAATAATATTGATATTATAATGATAGGGATGAAATAAATAAAAAAACTAGATGTTCGCTAAGAAAAAAATAAACTTCTTTCTCTTCAAAGAATTTATTTTCTTTAGTTTTAATTTGCACACCTGATTTTTTTTCCCCAATAACAGTAACAGGTACCCTGATAACAACGAGCTGAAGCTCCCATTCAATCCAAATAGGGAGGGTAGGGATTACAATCACCATCTCTAACACATCTAGCATAATTTACCTCTCCTGCCTTTGTATTTGGTTCTCGTGAGGATGAAAGGCCTAGAAAGTTAAGTTTATAGTTTCGATATGAGTATATTTGAGTAAAACATCAAATTGAAAATGAGAGAGATAAATATAAAACAAATACCATGACAAGTTTGGATGGCAAGAATCACAAACAAATATACTAATTTGAATGTATCCTTTGACATATCTCCTAGGTTACAAGCTTAAGATGTCACAATGAACTTTAAAATCAGATGTTTCTTGGAAGCATATTGATCAATTGAATATTTATAGCAAAAGTATTATATTATTAAATAAAATGTAATTAATGTAGTCCAATATTATATTATTAAATAATAAATTAATAGTATATGTTCAATGTTATTGCTTGTTTGGGTCAAAATTATTTAATGTAGGTCAACATTATATTATAAGTAAACGCCTATAAAATAAATACAACATTATATTGGTTTAATTGTGTTATTGGCCCCTATAGTTGATCAAATTGGTAATTTTAATCAGTTCCTCTAGTTTTGTTTACTGAAATTAAGTTTTTATACTTTTAAAATTAATGGAATTTAGTCCAACACTTATTTTACCGTCAAATTTCTAACAACATTAGGAGACATGGATTTCATTATAGATGATATGAAACTAAAATGTTGACTTGACCCTTAAAAATAAGGTTTGAAAATTGAAAAACAAAAGTTCAATGTGGGATTTGAGTCCACTATCCCATGTAATAATTTTGTTATATTTAATAAATGTCATAATTCATATATATTACTAAAAAAATTGACTAGCAAAAATAGTAAATAATATATTTATTAAATATAGATGGTAGTCAAATTATTAAACATAAAAAATTATTCAAAGTTATAATTCATATTTGTGAGTTTAATTCTGTTTTGTGTGGTGTAAATTTGATTGTACATTGAATATAAGAGAGTAACAGAATTTTAAAATTTTGTTATAAGTGTCTAGCCTAAGTGTGAAGGGTTGTTGCTCTGTTTTGCTTGTATAAAAGGACATACATACATCTTAAAAATATGAGTGTTTTTCATTCTATCATTTTTCTGTCTCTGGTGCTATTCCTAGTGTGTAGGTGTGTAATTCTTTGCTTGAAACAGTGAGTGATACACGAGTGAATGTGTGAGGGAGTGAATTACATCTCTTGCAATTGAGTGAGGAACAATGTGTGTTTCAACAATTGGTATCTAGAGCATTGGTTTCGATAAAAGGGGCAAGAATCGCTAACAAGAAAAGAAAGAAAGGTTCTTGGAGGTGTTCTTGAAGGAGTTCTTTGATGGCTGCAATATCTGGTTCAATTCCTGCAAATCTACCAATTCTCACAAGAAAGAACTATGAAAATTGGAAGATTCAAATCAGGGTGGTGATGCGATTCCAAGGGGTTTGGGAGTTCGTAGAAGAAGGTTATATACCTGTGGGAGAGAGAGAAACAGATGAACAAAAGGCTGTGTAATTCTTTACTTGAAACAGTGAGTGATACACGAGTGAATGTGTGAGGGAGTGAATTGCATCTCTTGCAATTGAGTGAGGAACAATGTGTGTTTCAACAATTGGTATCTAGAGCATTGGTTTCGATAAAAGGGGCAATAATCGCTAACAAGAAAAGAAAGAAAGGTTCTTGGAGGTGTTCTTGAAGGAGTTCTTTGATGGCTGCAATATCTGGCTCAATTCCTGCAAATCTACCAATTCTCACAAGAAAGAACTATGAAAATTGGAAGATTCAAATCAGGGTGCTGATGCGATTCCAAGGGGTTTGGGAGTTTCTAGAAGAAGGTTATATACCTGTGGGAGAGAGAGAAACAGATGAACAAAAGGCTGTCGATGGAGAAAAGGAAAAGAAAGATTGCAAGACACTTTTCATTTTGCACCAAAGTGTAGATGCTGCTAATTTTGAAAAGATAGCAATGACTCAAACCTCTAAAGAAGCATGGGACATTCTAGAGAAATCTCATGATGGAGCCACAAAAACCAAGAAGATCAAGCTGCAAACTCTGAGGAGATAATATGAACTACTACAAATGGAAAAGAATGAATCAATTGCTGAGTACATCACAAAAGTATAGACAATGGTGAATTCAATGAAGGGCTATGGAGAAAAGATAATTATGCAATCAGTTGTAGAGAAGGTGCTTAGAACCATGCCACCCAAGTTCGACCATATTGTGGTAGCCATCGAGGAATCCAAAAATCTTGAAGAGCTTAGCCTAGAGGAATTGCAAGGATCTTTGGAATCTCATGAGCAGAGAATGAATGAAAGGATCAATGAGAAGAAAAGTGAACAAGCCTTGCAAGCACGGTCTAATCCAAAGAAGCATGGTGATAGATGGAAGAAAGAGAAAACTGAAGGGAAGAGCAATATATGGAGGGGAAATCAGAACAGTGATAAGGACCACAAGAAAGGAGGGGGATCCAATTCCCAAAACTCTTCAAATAGAAAGAAGTTCGACAAAAGAAGTATTCAATTCTTTAACTGTCAAAAGTTTAGGCACTTTGTTGATTAGTGTTACAGCAAACCCAATAACAAAAGAGAACCTAAAGGCGATGAGGCAAAATTGGCTCAGGAAGAAGATGATGACACTGAACAGGTACTGCTAATGGTAACTACTCAAATTGAAGGGGCAAGTGATAATTGTTGGTACCTAGACACAGGTTGCTCAACTCATATGACAGGAAGAAGAGAGTGGTTTCAATCTGTGAAGAGTCAAGTCAAATTTGCTGATGATAGAACTTTGAGTGCTAAAGGAATTGGGAAGGTCCTTATCAAAACAAAGGATGTAGGTCAGTCTTGCATCACTGATGTACTCTTTGTACCAGGTATGAAAAGTAATCTCCTCAGCTTAGGTCAATTACTAGAAAAAGGCTTTATGACTAAGCTTGAAAACAAGATGTTGAAAGTGTTTGACAGAAATCACAAGCTCATTTTGAAGTCCACTCCTTCAAAAAATAGAACATTTAAAATTGAGATTGATGTGATAGAACATAAGTGTTTTGCCACTACAGTAAACAGTGAAGAGTGGTTATGGCATTACAAATTTGGCCATTTAAATTTTAGAGATCTGATTCAGCTAAACTCAAGAGAAATGATGTTGGGCTTGCCTCAGATCAAGCCTCCTAGTGAAGTATGTGATGGTTGTTTACAGTGTAAGCAATCAAGAAGCACTTTCAAACAAAATGTACCAATTAGGGCAAAGAAGAAACTTGAAGTGATTTACTCTTATGTGTGTGGCCCTATGCAAACTGAATCTCTTGGTGGAAACATATACTTCATATCCTTTATTGATTAATTGACCAGGAAAGTATGTGTTTATCTAATAAAAAGGAAGAGTGATGTCTTTGAGAAGTTCAAAAATATGGCAGAAAAGCAAAGTGGCTCATTGATTAAGATATTGAGAACAAATGGTGGTGGTGAATATGTTTTTGCAGAATTTCAAGAATTTTGTGATCAGGAAGGCATAATTCATGAAGTGAACTCCTCCCTACACACCTCAACATAATGGAGCTGCAGAAAGAAAAAATAGAACCATAATGAATATGGTAAGGAGCATGTTGGAAGGCAAGAGTCTCCCCAAGTACTTGTGGGGAGAGGCAGTGTCTACAGCTGTCTCCATCTTGAATAGGAGCCCTTCAAAGAGATTGGAAGGAATAACACCTAAAGAAGCTTGGAGTGGAGCTAAACCAAATGTGAGCCATTTCAGAATCTTTGGATCACTTTGTTTTAGGCATATTCCAGATCAGTTAAGAAGGAAGCTAGATGATAAAGATGAACAAATGATCTTACTTAGATATCACTCAACTAAAGGCTATAAGCTGTTTGATCCGAAGAGTAAGCAGATAATAATCAGTAAGGATGTGGTATTTGATGAATCTAGAAGCTGGGACTAGGAGCAGAATACTGAAATGAAGGGACCTTCAATAATGATAAGGTCAGAAGAGGAAGAAACAAGTGAAGGGAATGGTAAAACCACTCAAAGAGAAGTGAGACCCCAGATAAATGCACCCAAACCAGCTAGATTTCAAGGTTTTGAGATGTTGTCTGATGCTGATGTAAGTGCAGATGGGAATCTTGTACATTTTGCTCTGTTTTCTGAAGCAGAACCAATAAACTTTGAAGATGCTATGACTGATCAGAGGTGAGTTGAAGCTATGACAGAAGAGCTTAAATCTATTGAGAAAAATCAAGTGTGGGAGCTGGTATCTCAACCAAAATTGAAGAAGCCCATTGATGTAAAGTGGATCTATAAGATTAAGACAAATCCAAAAGGCAAGGTGGTCATGTATAAAGCTAGACTTGTGGCTAGAGGATTTTTACAGAATGCTGGGATTGACTACAGAGATGTGTTTGCACCAGTTGCTAGAATTGAGACTATTAGAATAGTAGTGGCAATTGCTAGCCTAAAGAATTGGACAATGCACCAACTAGATGTGAAGTGTGCTTTCTTAAATGGTCATCTTGATGAGGAGGTCTATGTGACTCAGCCACCTGGATTCTCTATAGCTGGCCAAGAGTCAAAGTTTCTCAGGTTAAGAAAAGCTCTTTATGGACTTAAGCAAGCCCCAAGAGCTTAGACCAAGAAAATTGACGATTTTATGATGAAGATCGGCTTTGATAAGTGTAGCTGTGAGTTTGGAGTCTATGTAAGATCCAAATCAGTAGGTAATATCATTATTGTATGCCTCTATATGGATGATTTGTTGATCACTGGTGGTAATGAAAATGAAATAGCAAAATTGAAAAGGGAATTGATGAGCGAGTTTGAAATGACTGATATGGGGGTCCTATCCTACTTCCTTGGACTTGAATTCAAGAAGACTGAGAATGGTATTTTGATGCACCAAAGCAAGTATGCAACATAAATATTGAAGAGATTCAACATGGTTGAATGTAATTCGACCAACTGAGGCAAGTCTTGTACTTGAAAGGAAAGGCAAGGAAAACAAAGTCGATGAAACTGAGTTCAAACAGATTGTTGATTCTCTCAGGTACTTGTGTCATTCAAGACCTGATTTGGAATTTGTTGTTGGACTGGTAAGTAGATATACGAAAAGACTCAGAATTCCTCATCTCCTAGCTGCTAAGAGGATTCTAAGGTTCATAAAAGGGACCATCAACATTGGAATTCTATTTCCAAATAAAGACAACAACAACTCAGAAGAATTAGTGGACAGGTTACATATTCATGTATGGTGTAGCACCAATATCGTGGAGTTCTAAGAAGCAATCCATAGTGGCTTTATCAACATGTGAAGCTGAGTATGTTGCAGCTGCAATGAGTGCTTGCCAAGCTGTCTGGTTGGACACAGGAATTAAAAATCTAGGAGAGTGATGGAGTGAAGCTTTTTGTGGATAATAAGTGAGCTATAAGCTTGTCAAAGAATTCAACCTCTCATGGTAGAAACAAACACATAGAAACAAGGTTTCACTATCTTAGGGATCAAGTGAACAAAGAGAAACTGAAAGTGGAGGACTACTACACATTTGATCAACTTGTTGATATTTTAACCAAACCCCTAAAAGGGGAGAGGTTTAAAATGTTAAGGGACAGAATTGGCTTGATGAACCTAGGAGATCAGAATTAAGGGAGGGTGTGAGAGTTTAATTCTATTTTGTGTAGTGTAGATTTGATTGTACATTGAATATAAGAGAGTATCAAAATTTTAAAATTCTGTTATAAGTGCCTAGCCTAAGTGTGAAGGATTGTTGCTCTGTTTTGCTTGTATAAGAGGACATACATACATCTTAATAATATGAGTGTTTTTCATTCTATCATTTTTCTGTCTCTGGTGATATTCCTAGTGTGTAGGTGAGCAATTCTTTGCTTAAAACAGTGAGTGATACATGAGTGAATTGGATCTCTTGCAATTGAGTGAGGAACAGTGTGTTCCAACAATATTTATATATAAATATAATTTTTTTTAATATTATATTTATATACTTCAATTTTCTATTTTAAAATATTTTTATATACTATTTTTTATACAATAAAATTCATAATGAATATTTTAATGTGTGTACTTGAATATTTATAGCAAACAATGGACTTCACATTAATGGCATAAAAATTGCATGCATGTCAAATACTAAAAAATTGAAACGACTTGAAATTTAGAGTATCACTGCTTTGATCGTTTAGACTTAGAAATCCAATTAACTAAGGTATAAATTCATGGATTTGATTTTTATGATTAGTTTTTAAAACTTTCATTGGCTTTTACCTTCTGAATGTAAAAATTCTTTTAATTTAAATTTTCAATAATTATGAAATGGTATATTAGGATTGATTCCAAAACATAAACTTTTATACTTGTATAGACTTTCTTTTCTTTTCTACATTTACATTCTATACTTGATCTTAGCGCAAGCAAATATGCTGGTTTTACTTAATCTACAAAAAGTAACATACTTTATCACAGAAAATAATTTTGTTAGAGCATATTTATTTGCGATTATAGTGCATAGCGCTAATACATTAAACATACAGTTTTACTAATAGTTAAACAACATAATACTGGAATTGTTATCTCGCTTTATAAATAATTGAGACTAAATTATAATTTTGTATCTTTTATTTTTTATTTGTAATTTTAGTTTATTTTAAGGGTGTCAATTTGTCCGTAAATGGGAATTCCCACGAGAACTGTCCTATTTGGGGCTCCACATACGACAACTTTTTTCCCATGAGTTTGATAAATTACAAAATTATCCTTATATTTTAAGAAACCTTAACAAGTAACAACTTAATCCCAAGCTTAAACCATCTAATAACTCGTTCACTTCACTTCTCCTCCTAAACAGTGTTGTGCCGTTCACTTCTCCCTAGACCACACTGTCGCCACCCAGTCCCATCACCGCTCGTTGGTGATCACCTCAGAGTGTAAGTGTTGGCTACTCTCTTCCTGTCAATGGAATTGTTTGCTACACATCACCTTCATTTTTTTTTCCCATGGTTTTGCTTGATCATTTCAGAATCACATTTTACATTTGAAAGTTTTAATCTTTTATTTTCTTTGGCTAGTTGGTTGCTCAAATTTGAGTTTTCAGTTCAAACCCAAATTTACTTTCATGTTTTGATTATTAGGGCTTTCTTTATTTCTTTGAAAGATCATTTTTTTTTGTGAATTAATGGTCGTGGATCATATTGGAAGTTATGTCGGTGGTCCATCATTTACAATATATAATTTGGGGCTTAGCTATTTCTTTGTTTGTTTCTTGTCTTTTTTTTTGTTGTAAATTGTTACTTGCAACAGAATGATGAGTGCGATACATTGGCAACAAAATTTCATGTTTAGCTTTCCATTGATGATAGCGAGGTAATGAATATGTACTAATATACTATTAGTTTACAGACTTGCAACATTGGAGGGCTGCTGACTTGACTTGTTGGTTGCTGAATTGGAAAACTTAAACTTGCTAGTTGTTCAAAATATTGCAAAAAAAAATTTGTAGTTTGAACTATTTGTATTATCATTGAACATTATGTTTGTGTTATTTCAAATTAAATGTGTTGTCCATGTTTGTTTATTTGAGTTTAATAGTATATGGATTATTTGAATTTGAATATCATGTTGGTGAGACTTTTTAAGTCTTTTTTAAATTTATTTATATTAG